>NC_083490.1:5919480-6227260 GCF_905332965.1 Bombus pascuorum
AAACGTGCCTTTGGATATCACCCTACTAATAGAATCTATCGCATAATATTCCGTAAAACAGTCGAATGTAAGTCAAACTCTAGCAATAAGAAATGTACGATACACTTACTTTCTTTAATTAACGAAATTTTCAAAACCGAAAGATTTTTACTTGGAAAATATCGCTGCGTATTGAATCACGACGTTACGCATTATTCGTCAGAAGTCGTACAGCTGCAGTTGCACGGGATTTCAACACGCAATTTAACAGCATGCCGCAGTCATGTCAATCGTTTTGTTTCTACGCTTAAGATCTTACAGTAAGTCTTGAAACTACGTTGTGTAGTGAATTCGTGAAAGGGAACATATGTGGTTGCCATTTAGGCGAGATTGCTTGCCCCAAGGGTTTAATAACAAGTTCCACTAATAGATTCTCAGCGTTGTACAAAGCGTATATTTGCCACGCTTGTCTTATATCGCTGTCTTAGCAAGCTCGATTAGACAGCAAAATTCGGATATCTATGACCAAATACGAAATGTCACGGTTTATTCCAGTTCCACTACACTCCTATTCGTTACATTTATTGAAAAATTCTAATAAATACCCTAATATGTGTTTTAGAATACAAAGCACGTATGACGTGAACAAAATAATAGATTTATAATAAAATAATTAGAAAATGAAAACGGCGGAGCTCAGTCAATTTTTATCGAATATTATACGAAATATAGATATTAAAATTTACGAAAAGAGAAGTAGAACGCATAAAGTAAGAAACTAATTTCACGTACAGATGAAAGTTGTCTGCATCGATAAAATGAAAAATATTTCATTTGCCGACGCTAAAGCTGGATCATCGAGGAGTATACTCGATATACAAATTAAATTTCTTCAATAATTAAATTCTCAGCTTTCTAAAGTTTCCAACCGTAATTCTAGAGCTGGATTGATGAGTTCTAAACGATCCCTGAACGGTTTCCGTAACTTCGAAGCTCTGTGGACCGAAAAACGAAAGCTCCTTGAAGAATCTTCCCACTGAAATGCTTCCAGGTGGCACGTAAAGGAAATTGAACGCATTCCTCAACTGCGTTCCGTGCAAATAACGACTGAAACATGTCTGACAGACATGACTGATCTTACGCTTTTTATGTATTATGCACACGTCCGCGTACTACTGGAAACTCTCAAATTCACAAATTCGAACGATACGTTTTAAACGATTCATAACGAAATATGAAATTCCATACAGTACATAGTATTCATGTATGTAAGTATTATATTATTTATAATATTTATGTATATCGGAAATAAAAAGTAGCTACGCAACAACGTAAGAACGGTAACGCAACTTCAAAGTTAGAATAATGTAAAATATCGCAAGTTGAATAAATCATTATTTATAGAAT
The DNA here is from genome assembly GCF_905332965.1 of Bombus pascuorum. Classification (NCBI taxonomy): domain Eukaryota; kingdom Metazoa; phylum Arthropoda; class Insecta; order Hymenoptera; family Apidae; genus Bombus; species Bombus pascuorum. The sequence continues at coordinate 5,920,867 of NC_083490.1, forward strand.
TTTATGAAACAATTAGATCCTTTCAACTCTTTTAGCCGAGTCTACGTTGAAACAAGTAATCGTTCAATGGTAATTTAGACAATTTAACGTACGTAGTAAACCAATTGGAACGAACTTTTCAACAGAAACTGTATGTACTTTTTCGCTAAACTAACTCGAGTAATTTTATTAAAAACTTTCAATTTCGGAGGTATACAATTACATTTGGCAGTACTATGTAAATGCATTTTAATCGAAGGTACAGCGAGGAAAAGTTATGATTTAGTTATAAAAATTAACTTGATTTTGTAAATAGGATCGGTTTCATCATTTTCACGTTGTACTGCTATATTCTCATTTCGAAATATCGATATAATACCGGTTATAATTAAACGAATATTTCACACGCTAAAGGATTTTAGAGAATTAATTAAGCAATAATAACACAGAACAAAAATGAGATCATAATTATACGTTATTCGGCTGACTTTACGGTTCCTCTTTAATTAAATAATTGATTGCTTAATCGTAGCAGTTATAACATTTCAGTCATAAATAGTCATAACGGAACAACGTGTAGCATATTAGCTTAATTAGCAAGTTATTCGCGTCAACGAATGTTTCTGTGAGTATGCTATAACTACGTGTATAAACCTCATCGATATGGACAACCTTAATATACGTTTCCCCTAATTTCTGAATTCTACTTTCAATCAAAGTCCTTCGTTCGATGTTCCATAATAACTTCATTCGATATCGAGACGCGATAAAACTTCCTACTCGATGACCACTAAGAAATGGCTATATCGTGGAAATTAGGAAACGGAAGAGATTGGATTTCTCTGGCGATTAATTATCCGAGGGTTAAGATTAGCTTCCGAAAAAGCAATTAATTCGAGGAGACGACAGCAATGCCTTATATTTATCATGCGCTAATTTTGACAGATTTTAGGGTTGGCTGGTGGATTGAAACGAAAAGCGTGTTGCGCCGCAGTGGCCTCGTGGTGGGCCCTGCACACGATCAATCGTTGCCGCGAATTATTCAATGTTATCGTTATCATAAATTCGGCGGCAGCCTATTCTCGCGTACTGCGCGCGCCACTCTTGGAATGATCCTGATAAATTATCGAGCGTAGGGTTGCGCGGATGCAGCGCCGTCGGCTGCGCTTAAATTTTCATAGCAGCCACAGTCCCGTGCCCGTAAATCCGATTCTAAAAACGTTTCCTGATTGATCTATCGAACAACTATCGTTTTTCCATCGTCCCAATTCGGTCGGGCAACGTTCGTCAACCTGTTGTGATTTTTGTTATCTTCCGCGTTCCCGAGCACCGCCTCCTCTATCGTGGATAATACGAATACAAACACGATTCCCAACCGACGAAATATTTCACGTTCCGACATTCACCCTTTTTAACACGCATCCGTGAAAAATATTTATTTTGCATCCCTTTCCATGGGCGTTCATCTTTCATTCGTTAAACTTGCTTGTCTAAAGGTTTTCTGCCGGGATTTTCCTCCATTGGAACCGACAATCCAACAAACTATCGATGGCACTATTCCAGATTATATTTATCGTTATTGCTGAATGATTAAAGTAATTCCTATTTTGAAAAATTTGATTTTGATGTGGATTATAAAATATCACCAGGCTAAACCTGCCTTTTCCAGCTATAAATTTCTGTGACGTTAACTTCTAAAAAGTATACTCCCTTTTAAAATATAGCCATCATAAGCTGTACATACATCGATATGTAATACACGTTACGGACATCTTTCTCTGTAACAAGTTGTTGTAAAAATATTTATTAAAGTACGTTAACGTCTATATGGAGACTAATTTAATTTGTAATTTTGAAAGATAATCATAAATGTGAAGTAATTAATGTTCTTGATTAGAATATTTCGACCGACAATACTTACACTAAAGCGTAAGGCCAAACGTACTCCACGTATCTACACGTACATATTTATCTGTCCGATTTGAATTTAGAATGACAGAAATGAACGTAAATCTACGCTGATTTGAATAATTTCGATTTCTCGATCGGATGGATATGAATTTACATCGACGCTGGATAGAAACGTGGAAAAGAGGGTGGAAAGCAATAACTTCACAATAATAAGTGGATATCTTTTAGTGTGCTGGTGTTTCCAAGAAAATGAAATATTATTTTTACTAAAGCTAATCGTTGAAGAAAATTACTGAAATTTCGTAAGATTTAATGGTTATTAATAATAATTTTACCTATCTACGTAAAATTCTAGAGATATCAAAATTAATTCTCATTATATTTATATAAATATTAATTTTTAAATGAAAACACTCGTTCGATTTTATTTCATGGGCGGTGAATTCTGAGCAGTTTTGCAAAATACAATAGTAACACGATATCTCGCGTCTCTTTCCGCATGAACACTTGGCAAGAATTCTGCATCAACAATAGGAGGAAAATGTTTCAATATACGATATAATTCAAGTATCCACAACACTTGCATAGCGACGTGAAATACAGATGTCTATCGTTGAAAAAACAACTTTGAAAGAACAATCTGGCGTTTGTCACCGAATATATTTCTTCACCTCCTCTGTGAATTACGTCTTCAAAAATATCCAATGCACGGAGCAAACTCACGCTCGAAATTAAATTGACATAATAGTTTTGGAATTTCATAAAAAATTTTACTCTTAACATTACGCGCGATTCGATCGAAACTAATTGATTAACTTTCTAGAAGAAGTAATCGATTGATTTCTAGAATATTAATACGCAGCTAAGATTTCACCGAAATATTCAACGATATATCTATTTGAAATTAAATTCGAAATTCGAAATTAAGATAACATTTCCACGTAGATGTTCTTTCTGAAACATCTATACTATGTTCTAGTTGTTGAAAAGAAGGAACCACTGCTGAGATTTACTTTGCTTCAAAGGTAAAGAAAGTGAGAAATACCTGTAAAGTTTGATATAGGAATTGCTCGAAATTATTCGAATACATTGCTGATCAGAGTGAATGACTTATGTCGAATAACTGCGAAGTAAGAAATTTCTGGAAAAGGTTTCCATCATGAACTACACCTCGCGGAGATTGGACTGCATCTTTTACGATAGAGCCGTGAATATCTTAAATTCCGCAGCTCTGCTTTACTATCCAAAGACGTAGTCTAAATTACACTCCTATGAAGCGAGACAGTTCCAGGCTTTTTGGTGCATGCGAGAATAATCTTTAACATTTCATTTTATTTTTCAAAAAATGATAAATAAATGCTTTCGTTCGATCTGAAGTTCGTTAATATGTGCGAAGAGGAAGACAGTACATGGAACAAAAATTTGACACGGACAAAGTAAAAGCAAACGAGAGAACTTTTCTAATTTAATTATTTCTTTAAAGTGAGGAATTGTCGAAAGTATTGCTCCCCTTGACGTATGCAAAGTCCTACTTGTTGAATTATACATGACCGTATTCTTAGCAATGTTTCCTGAGTTTTCAATTACTGTAGGGGCTGAATGATAAACTGTCTCATTTAATCAACGTTTTCAATATCTTAGGAATTTATTATTGATTTTACATCGAATAGTAACGACGTTTATAGAGTACATAATAGAATCGCGCGATTGAACAGTCTCGTTATTAGTAGACGCTCGCGTATTTCATGTATTTCAAATTACTTGAATAAAAATAATTTATTCTACAAAATATACGTATACATAATGTATTTGTAGCGTAAGTTATCCATCGTCCATATTCATCGTGCTCGTCATTTCAACATCCTGTTGATCAAGCTGTTGATGCCATCCCATTAAGAAAAAATAAATTTTAATTATCGTAAGGCACACCGCTCCAATTAAATTGTCCAATCTTTCAGCCAAACAGTAATGATAGTACCTAAATCTATTGAAGTAGTACTTCAATGTATTTCTCGGCTTCTCTTGTACGTTTTTCTCATCTTCTTGATTAGCTGTTGAATTTTCTACGTCCGTAGTCTGCAGGGCTTTGTTTCCTGTTAATGAAACCTGTTGCGGTAAAACTACGGCTCTAGATATTTTGTATAAAGGCTGATAGAACTTACGTCGTTTAACAGTATTCTCCATATTTATTATTTTTGTATTCTAATGATTTTCTCACGAGATCACAACTGCCTGCCTGCAACACGTGTATAAAACTAAAATAAAACCTGAACTGACATACAGACTGACGTACGCTTAATTAAAAAGACATCTTGCGAATTCCTTAACCGTTTCGACTTGAAGAAAGGAACGATTCCTGAAAAGGTAGTGTCTCTCGTTTCTTTTAATTTTGAAATAACGTAAAGTGGAATAAAGCGCTCGAATATCCTTTTCCTCCTAAATCACTTCAGTGCTCCCTTCTAACTTTCTTCAAAACGGTCAGCTACTTAAAAACTTTAAAGAAGCGAAGCTGAGAAGATAAATACCGAAAGTTTCGTACAAATATGTCTAAATTAAATTTCCAATGTTGTTTTCAATATTTTTGTAACAGCCGCTGTATAAAATGATTAATATAGTCTATCATACGTGAGTTTAGTCGTATCGAGAAGATGAAACCTCATGAAGATGAAACTACATAGGTACATACATTGTCTCGGACAGCTTCAAAATCCCTTTCGACCTTTAAAAATTGAAAAAACACCATTTAAAACTTAAAAATTCAACGGCGATTCAGATGAAATGAAAAATTCATAAAAGGGTTGGTGCGCGAACGAAATACGTTCCTGTCGCGTGTGACAATCATAGGTTTCCTTAAATTACAATAGGACGAGAACCGTGTCCCGGAGATTTCGTTGCTGGAAAACGTGTAATCTCGTCACGCGTAAAATGGGAGAGAACAAAACCCGATTACAATTCCACGCGAACGTATTTCAACGCTCCGAAACGTTTTATCTAGTGACGAAAATGGAGACTGCCAATATTTCGTAAACGAAATTCTATTTTGGTCGGTCGCGCGTTATGCCGAAACACGACCGTAGCGGTAGAAATATTTCCAAAGCGACACAATTAAAATATGCCAGAGAAAAGGATTGCTTGAACGTTAAAGTTATCTCGAGTTTCGGTAAAAAAAAAAGTATAAAAGAAAGAAGAATGAAACGCCATGTATTCCGCTTGCAACGTGCTAAAGCAAAATACGCTTTAGCGATGACCTATAACTGTTCCATTTGATACAATCTATGTATGTACATGTTAATATACGCTCCTTTTATTCTCCGCACTTTTTCTCTCTAACGTGTTTACGTGCATTTATTTCGTTTATGGCGTCATTTTTCTTTTTTAACCTTCCTATGACAATATATCGAAGAACAAAAGACAAAACAAGATATATGTGCTTGGTAAAATCTCCATCTCATATTAATAGTATATCTTCCAATGAAAATTAAGATCACGTAGTATAAATAAAAAATTACGAAACATAGACAGGAATAAAAATGTTCAAGCTCGTGAGGTTGATTTTACTCGTTAAAGACAGCATAACCAATCTCTACGCGTTGATACTTTGAATCTCAAACATACTTATCTTTAAGGCTACTCATAAAACTCTACGAGGCTTCGGTGTTTAGCGTTATAGCAAAATACTATTCGCAATTGTTGAGGTTATTAGATGCGTGAACAAAGGAACGCGTGGATAAATTGTAAGGTAGAAAATATATTTTAAAACAGAAGTGTAAATACAAATCGGAATATAATTTGAGCTGATCCAGATCCGCGCGCTAGCAGTGTTACCCTATGACTGAAAGCCCCGAAGCCATCGTCGCCTGTCTGCTGTTTATGGTCTGCCTTCGTCCCAATATTTTGTCTATACGACGTCGATGGCTTTAGTGCTTGAGAAAACTAAAAATACCAGATGTAGAGTTTTTTTTTTTTTTTTTAGAAGTGGTGACCACTTCAACAGCAATGAAGAAGAATTTTGAAAAATTAAATACTGCCTATAGAATTTTATTCTACTACTTTCATCCCAATTACTTTGTATAATTTCGTAGAAATAGCCATATCTACGGACAATAATATTGCTTCCAGCGTCTAATTCATATAGTACTTTATTGGGAAACAGAGATACATCAACGTGGTCGATAAAGGAAAAAGAGAAACGCGAAAACTCCATTATTTTCCGAAATGGAGCGAAGGGAAACGCAGAAATTGAAAAACAGCGATCGAACGACGTATCTATTCGGATGGTTAATAAGGTTGAAATTCTTCGCGTGTTCGTCAGGAAATTAAGGAAACGTATTTTCCTTAATTACACGGTGTCTGGGAAACGATCGATCGAACGCGTTCACGGTTGACAGAGCGTCAGGAAGCGTTTCGAAATGCTCGACAAAACAGCGGCTCCGAATGAAAATCGAGTCTCCGTTCGATTTGACCGTTCTGCTCGGCAGAGCGACATCGAAACACCGAGTGTGAACGAACAAATGATATTTCCGTATTATCGTCGTTATCGAGAAACAATAGGTGTCACGTTCCATGCAGCCAATACCGAAGGTCGGTCGCATGTTTTTCGCGAAATTTCGAGAACGACGTTGAACTCACGTATTTTCTAGCAATTTCACGTTCGATCATTCGATTCCCTGGGATAAAACCGCCAGACCTGCATTCATCACCGCGAATGCTGTTTTTTATAGACGAATGCGCTGCGTCGGCATGAAAAAAAAAAAAAGTTGAAGGTTGTTTAATGTCTCTCTCTCTTTCACTCCTAGGCTCTTTTTTTCCTCTTTTTCAGAGGCTGTCTCGATTTAGCTCCCAGGAGGTTAAGCGATACGCCTAGATATACGACGCGTCGATACGAGCAAGTGCATTGAAGTGGAGTTTTTGACGGATTGCCGGCAAAGAATTCGACTATTCCTCCGTTTACGACATTAATTTCAAATAGATATGAATATCGATCTTTCCTCGTTGCTAGACATATTTATTTTCTTTATCGCCTGCCAGAAATAGCGCTGAATTTTACGTACGAAGAAATACATACGAATCTCGTAAAATTGTCGACGATCTACGTTAACGATAATTAATATCATTGATATATGTATATAGAAATTATTTAGATGTAAAAAATATAATAATCGAGTTTCCTTTTTCAAGCGTTCGATTTGTACAGAAATGTAATACTCACGTAACACGATGTCGCAAACCAACAATTGTATCGTATCGTTGCACTAGTGATTTCAAATATAGTAATCGCAGAACGATTTTAATCTTAGGCTTTCAGTAGTAGAGCGTAAGTCTCTAGTGAAAACCACAAAAGCCCGACAATATTGATTAACGCCGGGAATTCCTTTCACCATCGCCATTACTTTTACTTTAAACGTGACAAAGAGTACCTCGGAAGAAGATAAAAAACGCTTTATCGCGCAAAGCATTCCCTGATAATTTAAATACCTTTAATCCGAGCCACTTCAATCCTTCCGCTGAACAGGCAATTATTCTTTGTATTTCGTTAATTGCAAGAAAAGGAAGACATTAGAGAGAATTATACATCTGTTTACTCAAACAGAAAATTTCTGTAGCACCTTAGAAACTACCGACGACCGCTTTAACACTAATATCCTATTTCACTTTTATTGATTATATGTAGCGTACGAATAAAAATAATTGCTAAAAGTTAATTATCAAATATCTGAATAGTTTTCTATCGTCGCAAGTAACTACGATTTAAATATCCAAGTTAACTGTACTGTTTCAAATACCGATTCATAATGTACCGGCGTATGTTCATTTGTCACTTGCAAACCAAATGATATCCAATTCGTAGGTCGTGTGACAATGTTAGAACTAATAAAACCTTGAGTACAATACATTCGATAATATTATCGACTACGCTTATCACACTTAAACAATTTTTACTGGCTATTCAGCAAAGTTCTAGTAGCTCGCTATTATTTTTAGCAAATATTGAAACAATGCCTCGTAATATTTAATACACGAGACGAAATAAAGGTTAAAATAATCAAACGTAAATTCCACATAGCGAACAATGTGACATTGATACGATAAATAGATTCGAAGTTACGGGGAAGCGAACCAGAAGCAACCAGAGCTTTCATGAAAAATGGTAAAAATTTCGTTGGCCGTGCGTGACCAGAGTCCAATACAGCGGATCGTTTCCTCGAATTTCCTTTCGCCTTTCAACTCCGTCTTTCTGTCTTCCAAATACACGTCGATTTCTATAATCCCATTTCGCAGCCTCGCCGCAATATATTACGATTAAAACGATACATTCTGGGTTCGATCCCTTATCTCACCATTCGCGTATTACAATATTGATTCTGTTCGAGCCACGACGAAATGAACCGTGAATAAAATAAATTCGAGATTTGATTTTCCAACCAGTGAATATCGAAGGTGGTACGAAGTAATTTCCAAGCGTATCGCTGATTTCGTTAGCGACGGAATCCTTAGAACTGCAGAGGAAATCTTTCCTGTAGAACAAGAATTCCTTCGGTAACTTTATCCTACTGCGTTCCCTTTCATGAAAAATGGGATGGCAGAACTGCTGCCTGGGTAGGACAGAAAATTAAACTAGGATAATGTGCTGTTGCTCCATTCAAATCCATAAGACCATTCTTTTACCTTTCTCTCTAAAAACGCCATTTTCTCGTTCATTCGATTCGATGTACGACGAATGGTCACGTCGAACTTAAAATCCCTCTAAAGCGCTTGAAAATCAATTCCCAGCTTTATGCATTAAAAATCCAATTTGAACGCGTGCTTCGCATAGTTCTATAAATAATTTACGGAAAGTATCGTACATAACACGTGTCGATGAATTGACGCGTTTTAAAAGCGATCGTCATCGCAAAGCTGTTAAAAAGTGATTTATATAACGTTGCTTCATCGAGCAATCTTGTTAGTGGCAGGCAAGTATGATCGAGTTTGCGCGAAATCTGCAAGTAAATCGAAGAGTTCAATCAGACAGACCAATGAAAACCGATGGGAATGATAACGAGCATTTTTCTCAATTATACACTACGCTGATATACCTATCGCATTTATGGTTAAAACCGAGCCGATCGCTATTGTTTTCCTTTCTAACGATACTTCTATGTTTCGTTGCTACTGAAATATAAATTAATAGGATGGAATAACGCGCAGGCTAGATATATATTAAATTAATAATCAAGCGAAGGATCGATTAATTTCGTTCAAAGTGCAGGACATTGAATCAAAGAACCAATAAGGAAACGTGAACTGCAGATGACATCCATGCTAGTAAGAACGATGAAAATTCTTTATTAAGGAACTTATCGTTTCTTAAATAATATCGGAAGCAATTCACGTTTACGCATCAATTATCGAAATTCTGGGAAATTATAACTTGATCGAGATTCCAGATAAAATTTAATTACGGTAAAAAGTTTCAAAGGCTGACAGACATGTAATTTGTAAGATAATAGAGCAGCCGCCGATAAAAGACGGCTGTGTCCTAATGGAATGAAGTCTCACCCATACCAAGGAAGAGATGCACGGTCTTGTAGAAATTCAGCTGACGTTTCATAATCATATCTTTTTCTAAAAATACTTTCTGTCTGTTGTGATGAACTACATTAATTCTTGGAAATACAACAGGATGTTTAAAGGAACTCGCTATTAAGGACAGCACCAGGTTATGTCTAAATGAATAATTTCCGCGCCCTTTGCGCTGGCAAACAACGAACGAGATTAGCAAGCTAATTAGTCAAATAACGTAGCTCGTCCAAACGCGCGATTAATTCTCGAAACGTTCAACTTGTTAGAAGCGATCTGTCAACCACTCTGGATCGATATTCACATTAAAACGAACCGGCGTATATCGAGCTACTCGAAAGTAACATTGTTCTCCTTATTCGATAACTTTATACAGTTTCGAAAAAAGACACAACTACGCTTCATGCGTAATTCACAGATCATCTGATTAGTTTCGGTAAACCATAAGTTATATGTCAAGTTTAAAAATGTAGTTCTCATCCTTTGTATTTCCATAGCGAAACGAGTAGAAGGCGAAGGAGATTGCGTTAAGGGGATTAAATGTATTCGCGAATAAAAGCGATTTCTGTGCACGCGTTTCAAGGGCACAAAGAAAATTAGAGTGGAATGGAAAGGAAGGAAAAAATAAGAGGAAGGAAGGAAGCGACGTCGGTAAAAGGGAGAACCGGCAGGATAAAATCGCTGAAGGTGAGCGAACAGTAAATCTCGCGGTACTGCGTCACGACGACGAGACGATTTGCAGTCGGCGCTGCCACTAATTGCATGTCAGCCCCAATGTTTTGCGTTTTATCTGACCGGCACGTCGCTCTTGCTATCTACCATCCGTTAACTGCCGTGTGAAATTTCACGGTGCAGAACCGTGTGTCCCTCGCTGCTCGAAACGCGGATGTTCCATCGAGCCCACCATCAACGATTTCATTCGTTATTGCACGCTGTTTAAAGAACAAGATTTTTACGATCTTTTCGTATGTTCTATACTACGATACTTCGACAGTGTTACAGTGTTAAAGAACGTATCGTTGCGTTCACATTTTCAGGTAACCATAAACGTTTAATAGATCCGTTCTTTGCGTCTGTTCTTCCTTTTTTCCATGCTTCCTTGTCTGTTCTTCCTTTTTTCAAACCATCCTCTTTTTTTTACCGATCGAGAAGGATATTTGTCGAAGCTCGCACGCCACGTACGCAAGGTTGTGACGTGTTGTAGGCCTGTACAATAAATCGTTCAATTCAGGCTATTGTAGCATGACGTATCATGTGACTCTAGGGCGATTGCCTAGGCAGAACCATCGTTAGTATCGGATATCGATTATGTATGGGGTACCTTTCACGTGAAATTTATCACTCAAAAAGATGAATTTAGCTGTGTTCCCGACTTATGATCGTTGCGAGATAAGCTACGAACAAATTCGATACGCGAGCAAAATGTTACGATCAAAGGTGTATATAACAGCGTAGACAAAGATCGGTGTGATATTGAATCGTTCCATGTAGACTACGAAATATGGGTGTCCAAGGCAGATATCAAGTACGTTACTCTGGCCGTTTTTCGAAGATTCGACGATAAGTCGATTATTGAGTTCTCCGCGATAAAATGGTATAACGAGAAAGAATACGACTTACGTATTTCCTTGTTTTTTATGGGCTGACGAAATTAAAATCAATCACGTAGAAAGCCTTAACTTTTGAAATGTAAAACAGAGCCTCGCTCCTAAATTCTGTGGACCCGTTCTTATTTTTTATACAGGAATCCTATCAGCTGAGTCAACACACCAATTTACCATACGTTCCAGTCATGACCCGGCCTCTTTCGTAGCGCGACTTTCACACAGTGGTAGGAAATGGAAGGATTAGAAGACTGCGAAGAACGTGATGGAGGATTTGGTAGAAAACGCAGAACCCACTTAAGGGCGAAAATTTTCGTTGAAAGTCGGCAAATAAATAATTCTTGAACGAGGCATTTCCGCGGAACGAAGACCCACCTTTCTCTAGTACAAACTCAGTTCGGATTCTCTATCCTCCTTTCTAGTTCAGCCAGATCCAAGAGCGACCTTCCTTTTCTCGTGGGACAGCCACCCTTATCAACCATTGATTTACATCTCGAATTGTTCCTGCGGGAACCCGCCTACCTGTCGCACTCCTTCCGTTCCTGTTTTTCTTTGCCGACATTCGGGCGACTTCGTCATTCGACTTTTCGTTTTATCCTCACTTCTGGCTTCTGCACAATACCCTCACCCGTGACCACTGTGCTCCGCTGCTTTCATTCCTCGATATACGATTCACGCTCGCTCCTAAATTATGCGATGATACATGTCGGCTTTCACTTTTAATTTCTATTTTCATGATAGATCAACTTCCCGTAAACAAGTTTCTTTCGTAGCGGACAAGCTACGTCGATAATCAGTTCATTTTGTTTTTCTCTTTTATTGTTCCAGACTCTGAAAATACCCGGAAAAATTCTGATACATCTATCGAAACCTTTACTACGTTGTACGATCAGATTTTAAATCAAACGTTTGAAATAGTTTTCAGGGAAGATACAAATACGTTTTGGAAAGATTCACAAGCGAAATTTTATTTGAAGCGTAAACAGATTACCTACGCGTGGTTGTAAGAGATGGACTTGTTAATAGGTATGTTAGGTAGTGAAAAATAGTACTTCACAGTTGGAATAATTCCTGCTTTTTTTCGTGTAGTATATACACACAATGTCGTACAACGTATAGACTCTCAACTTTCTCAATTACCTAAGCATTGTTCTTGCAAAAAATAAGCATAGTTGGATAATCACGGAGTACTTTCAGGAAAATGCGTCGAGACAATGACGACACGGAAAGTTATGATCGAATAATCACCGTGAATAATGAGACAAAATTGAAACCATTAAAAAGTAATACACGAAAACTTACCAGACACTGGATGGTAATGAGAAAAATCGAGCAACGATAAACCAGACTATTTTGCTAATAGATTCTTCAACGAAATGAAAAGATCGCAGCCGATACTACGTTTAATGGAGTAGAAATAACGTTCATAACGAGAACTTTGGAAGATGAATCCTCACACACTTTGGTTTTTACACTGTTCATTCCCAATCCTGCACACTGTACACTGTACATTATCTTTCTTGCGCATTCTCGTTTGCTCGTTAGCACGTACAACCAGAATTACTAAATTCTCTCTCTACCAAAATAATATACAATTAAAACGTAATCAAATTAGCTGAACATATAAACACCGTGGAAATAAAATTGCATGAAGGATATAGTTGGAACGATCGATCCGATTTAACGTATAAAGTGAATTAATATTTTATCAAGTTATTTTTCGCAAACATATTATTCGTTTGACGAAACTTCTTAAAAAGCTATTCTGGCTTTATTGGCATGTTTCAAGGATTCCTGGGCGATCAAAAGTTATAAGGCTTTCAAAATGCCAGCTAAAGATTCAAGAGTTTTAGAAGTTTCAAAGTTTCCTAGAATTTCAAGGGTTTTTAAGATTCTCGATATTTACAATACTTTCTGTTCACGATCGTTCCGTGAAATTATTTTCCAAATTCAAGATTACGTGCTCAAAGTGACCGAGATCGTATTGATTTGAAGGATTTTAAATTGCTCCCTCGTTAAATACTCGATACGATTAAATCGGCACGCAGAGGTTTAAGAAATGATTTAACATTTTCGATAGAAATATCGTAATATCTGTTTTATATATTTTATGTTTACATGGCAATTTAATCAAACTACCATGTATCGTAATAATGATTAATGCGTTAAAGTGTCTTGGAACTTCTCTTGATTAACAGTTACCGCGGTTTAAACCTCATCGAGTTCATTTGTCATTCAAGAGGTTCAATATGTTAAAGTGTCAGCTTGTCAAACTAACAACGCAACGACTTATCTAATAACATCTGTACTCTATGTAGGCGCAACCATTATATATACGAAGTTTCATTAATCTGTCACATATTCTTTGAACGTTAGATCCAACTAAAACCGCCGGAGGTATACATATGCTGTAAGACATACATTACCTGGCTTAAGATCAAAGTTAATTTTCAACTATCCGACACATGCATCGTATCTGATTTGCGAAAATATGAAAACTAAATCAGTTATATTCTCTACGAAACATTCGAACAGACAAAAACGATGATCGTTTAATATCACACCTATCAATCATTTATACATACATCAAATGATAAATTTCCTGTATAACTGCACACATTATGAAGCATCGAATTCATTATACATGTCCCTTCATGCAGAAGTTAGAAATATTAATTAATAAAATTATTAACAAACTAACTTTATCAATAAAGCAAATTAACCTCTGTACCACTAAATTAATATCTTTCAATAATAAATGTCATATGATTTGTAGCCATTACCGATTATGTATATATTAACACCTGCCATTATACTAATCGAATCATTTAACCTGTTTCGTCCTATTTTCTATACAATTCGTAATACGTCGTTCGTTATTCTGTAATATATTATTTATTTCTAGGACTCACAAAATACGGCAAAATAATTGCAATTGCTAGCCAAAGAAGCAACAAATAAAGCGATGATTTATCTTATTATTTACGATACTTTGTTATTCTTTCCGCTTACCGCGTTACTTTTGCAGGTAGCCCCGAAATTCGATTTTCTCTTTCCGCCAACATACCCCCTGACACTTTAACTGTTCGTTCTATCTAGTTGGTACTCTATCTCTGTTTTTCCACGATTGCTTCGCGGATACACGATTAACCCAATAGCACCGAAAGAACGATAGAACAATCAGCAATAAATATAAAAAGAACGATATAACGTGTTTGGTGACAATTCGTTTTCCACTATTTCGCACGACACGATACCACGTTCGTTGTCGTCTAGTAATTTCTGCGGAACGTATACACCGTATATATAGGATTCTGTGCACCAGAAATCGAAACAGCCGCTACAAATGTTAGTGGCGAAACATTAATGAAAGTTGTATCTAAGCAACTGAAACGTGATACACCGTTCCCATTAGCATTGTGCATTAGAAAATAGAATGTATTAGGCCCAACAGCGGGCACAATTGGAAATTCATCGAATAAAAATAATAAATTCCAGTATGCGTGTACTTATATAAATGCAAACATCGACAACATGCGTATATGAATAGAGATCGAACGTGTCGGTTTTACCGAAGATTCATTTTTTGACTGAATATTATACATTATAAAATTGTTTGTAATAACGCCTGAAATGGAACGTTCATTTAAAAACATGTAAATAGAAGCGGAGAAATGAAATATCTGCAACTGAATATTAATATTTTTACGTACTCTCTCGTGGCTGTTGCAAGACAAGGTCGTTTTAAATGTAATTAAATACGTGGCAAAAAGTAAACTAAAATTTATTTAATTAACGTAACATTGTTTAGGAAAAGTCGCGGAAATATTATATTTGAAATTCGGAATAAAATATGTTTCGAGAATTAAATTTTAATTCCATATCTATCAGAATTACAGAGTTTTCACGGTTACGTGGTATTTGAAAATTGTTCAGCGTAGGAATTGTATTTCATTACGGAATACCTTTGACAATCAAAGGTATCTGGTAACCTTTGATAATAATTCGAAGCGTAATATATAATGAAAAAAAGGATCACGAGAGAAGTGTTAAGGAAAGGCAAGGAAAACTAATTTGCCTTTACTGGAAATGATTGCATCCGTAGCAGTTGAGTACCGGTGTTTGCTCTCAAGAGATTAAGAGTTACCTACACGGATACTCTGTACTCGCGCGTATATTGGTCTGTCTGCGTGTCTCCATCGGGACACCCGAAAGAAAAGGAAACATAGACCCACAGAAAACAAAAAGGAACAAGTTTCAGGCAGAATGCACCCGGCACGTGTTACATTACATGCAACCATGCGATTGCTTCCCCATTCTAGTTGAACTCGTACTCGAATCCATGGACAAACATCCTCCGACAATCTTGCTGAACGAAAAGGCGTTTCCATCGGGATCCCTTTTCTTATTTACAGTAAGAGACGATTTCTCTCTGAAGTCTTCTTGCTCCGACATGTTGCTTACTTCGCGTAGGATTTATATTTTACGTTAAGGAAGTTCATGGAACTTAATCCCAATTTAATTAAAGGAAAGTTAATCCTTATAAGTTGCGAGAGATAATCGAGAGAGGATCGAAAATTGAAAATCTGAGTGGAACGGGATGAAATCTTAACTGAAATATTTATCACCTTCGATCCAATCAACTTACATCTGCCGAAGTTTTAGAACTTCATTGAACATGCTCTTCTACAATGATATATCACAGAGTGGTGACTGAAAGAGATTCGATAAAGTAGAGCTACATCGGTTCTTTTGAAAGTTACCTTTTGTTCTCAGATAGGAAACTTTCAGCTTACTTATACATACGAATGGTAAACCTTTCGAAGGCCCCAGCACGACAAAATCATAATTTTATTCACGGTAGGCGACGTGTCAAGCGAATGTTCGACAACATTTGACTAAACCCTCGAAAGAAGCAGAAAGCAGGAACAATAAGTTGTTTAATCTTTGTGACATTCGAGTGCGAAGCCGGTAAAAATAAACATAAAATCCTGGTATCGTATAGAGAACAAACATGGCGTCGACAGGATTAATCTACTATTTTACAATAAAAAGTATTTTAAAAAGATCGAACGCCAGGAGGGTTATTCTTTAAATTCGAAGTATGCCTCACCGAAATATCTCGACTAGATCAACCATCAGAAATCGTGAGTTCTTCTACCGCGAGATTGAAAGGGTAACCTAACTCCTCTTCCCCCGCCCCCTTTCCCGGATGACACGCTAAGATGCTATACCCAGACGTAAGAACGCAAGAGAACCTGATGAGCTTCCAGCAGAACTTTCCCTCCTTATAGAATATAGAAGATAATGTGTCCTACCTTGTCTTCATCCTCCGCTATTCTGTCGGCTCTCCAAAGATCCTCCTCGGGCACTACACTCTGACATGAAATAACGTCCACCACGACACATATGACAACGATGCACACAGGTTCACGTAAGTGCGAACATGGAATTCTCTGGAATATCTCACTCACGGGCGACACCTTGTACGACGGAAGTAAATACACTGAGCAATATTACGCGCAACAAGAATTCGCAGACCGGAAAACGACAAGGTTATTTCGTTCGTCCCGTCGCGAAACACATTTCTTATTCGACCGAAACAATTCATAACACGAAACGACCTCCACGGTGCGCGGTCGTGGTACACACGCGGGAAAACTTCGCCAGCTCGCGCCATGTCGCTTTATCGATCGTACTATTAATTATCGATATGTATCGCGGGCTCTGTCGAAAGGGAGACCGATGCGTGCGCATCTCAGTGCGCATCTCGACCGCGCAACCGGGCTTTCGGCGGTTTTAATCGAATTTCTATGGGCGATCTCGATACTTCTCCTTTTGTATCGCAATATCACATCTTACATTTAAATGCGTCAAGAGTCTTAAATAAAACAGAACCATCGATAAAGTGTTGGTTACCTCAATCGAGTAAATGAAATATCAGAAATCTGAATATAAGAATAAAATTGGTCGTTATTCCTCTCATTATGAGTTCTCTTGATTTCGTTCCTGTTCCAGTTTCTAGGTTCTTCATTCTCCATTTCTTCGTCGCTACGCAGTGGCGAAGTTGGACGGAACTCGTTATCGGATGGAACGGCCGATTACCGCCTCGTCTCGAGTTCGTCCTCGACTTTTAACGCGATTATACGTTGCTGAAACGCTAAATTGCACAGCGCAACGGGAGTTAACGCCTACGAAAACTGCAAATTCGTACAACGTACCTATGAACAGATAAACGAGCTTACGAAAGATAAAAATGTATTAGATTCGCGCATGCGGGATGTCGTTTTCTGCAATAAAATTTTAATCATGCTAATCTTGGATTATAAAAAATGCTAACAAATAAATTCTGTGAACGGTCGCCAAATGATAGCCGTTATTTACAGCTGGAATTCCATATAATTGAATAGAAATCTTGAATAAAAGCCTATACAGCATTTTGTTCAAAGTTGAATTAAAGCGTGGATTCTACAATCCTAGTTAATCGCCTTAGTACAGATAGATTGCGAATATTTCGTTAAAGGGCGATGTAACGATGAACACAAGAAGCACGTTAAAAGCTTAAAACTTATGGGACAACCTAAAAACCATTTTTTTTATAAAATATACTAAATGTGCCTTACACCCTTATTCGAGGTTTTCATTTAATTGTCTACTCAGAAAAATTGGAAAGGAACGAACTTTCGCAATAATTTAGTAATATCGCGACAACTTCCGCTCGAATAAAAAATTCCGTTAATATCGGAAAACAATCGTTAAACGTTACGCACGACATTTAATCGATAAAATCACTTAACGGAACAAAGATCTGCGCCGCTAAAAAATTCTTGTGTGGAAGGTAACAGACGGTACGTGGTGGCATTTGTATCGAAACGTATATTGATGGAAACGTGTTACTAGCTGTTCGAGAGCGAAATAGCAAGAGCTCAAGGAATCAATCGAGCCTGAATATTTGAAGCATTCAGAATCTGTAAATAGTCAAAATTGCACTAGCTGTTCAAATAAACTATCTTCTCCAAAACCATTCAAGCAACACCCGATTCCCTAAGCGTCTAACATCGTAAAAATGCGCATACCTTGGATAAATTTACTGCATCGCTGATGCTATAAACTTTGGATTACGCTCGCTTTTCGGGAAAATCTGCTCTTCCGAAAATTCACCAACACGCTCAAACCGAAAGTAATAGCTGTGAATTATGAGACCACTCCGAAGCAGTGGCTTAAAGTTAAAAATAAATCTAACTTCAACTAAAATGAAAATTTTATCAACTAAAAAGAATAGAGAAAGAGAGAGATAGAGAGAGGATATAACTTGTAAATTATCCACTAACCGTTGGCTATCTTTAAAGATATTGTAGTCTAAAATTCATGGTCAGCCATAAAAATCTGTGCTTGCGGTACCGCCTGATTGTCCAATACTGTTAGTTGAAAATTATATGTAAGTAACCAAATGCAACAATTACGATATTAACACGCTGCTATGTTGACACTATTATAGAACTTTTCTCATCGTCCACCTTCGTGAAATCATTCAAATTGTCCAACTGCAGAGATTCTATTTTAAATTCTATCCGAATCCTATGCGACAACCTCTTTAAACTTGCCTCTGCATCGACAGACGGATACAAGTAAAACTAATTGTTTCCGTATTGTCTTGAAATTACGTTCAGGATAATAAACGCTCCCAAATTTTCATCGAGTATCATTCAGGATTCTGGAACGCAGAATAATTTACATCAACCATAGACATTCTACCGGGATAAGAGTATACTACCTACAATATTGCAAACTGGAATGTCTGATGCTGTTGCGTTGTTTCGTAATTCGCGCATAAAAGTAACAGCAGCCGTTACAGTACAAACAACATCGTAGAACATTCTACGGTATATTGTCTTTTGCCTAAACAGCATAACGCTAAACGCTCGATTATCATAACAATTGTTCTCGTACCGCGATACCGTAATTTATGGAAACAAAAAGCGAATCACGATTATTAGCAGGCTAAAAGAGCCGCACGACAATCCGGGGTTGTGCTATTTTAAATGGGCTTGCTCTTGATTTCTCGCATAACCGAGCAGAAAAGAGAGAGAGAAAAAAAAAAGGATCGAACTACACTTCGTTTCGCTAAAAATGTAATGAAGCTACTCGGAGGCTACGATAAAAATTTAAATACGAAGAGAAAAGCGTATAAGAGTGGGCCAGATTAGTGATCACTCTGGCACTTTATCTCGTAAAAGGGGAGAAGGAAAATTGACGAAGGAAAAGAGAAGTTTACGAAGAACCGGAAAGGTTGAACCAATCGCTCACCTGTTCTAGCAATCGCACACCTGTAAACGTAGCCACTACTGCTAAACCAATCGTCTCGTACGAATCGTTGTTTGGCCAGTTTACGAGCCCTTGCACTCCACGGGTATCGATTACCGATCGCCTCGGCTACCGTTTTCTTCTAATTCTAAAAAATGGACCAGAGACTTTCCGCAAGCTCCAGTGAAAGGTCTGAACTCGTGTGAGAGAATCCTTGATACTGAGAAGAGAATAAACTTTTCGGAAGAATACTCTAGAACTTTCTCGCTCGAAATTCTCGAAAGGTAGGTCGATTTGGCTCGGTTACTCCATAATTACCCAATCTGCCGTATTCTTTTACGAACTAGCTAACGATGAACAGAAATTATCGGCTTTTAGAATGCTTGGACATTTCTGTACGTTCTTTTCTGTCTCGTCTTTTCAAAAATTTTCCAATCCATAAAAAGATAATATTTTTCGCCTTTGAATTCGATCGGACAACGATAAAACGGATCATAAAGAGATCTTCAACTTTTATGGCTAAAATGTATCCTATATCTACTAGTACTCAAAACCATATACCGATGATAAAGAACCTTTGAAAACCTCTGGTTGTAAAAATCGACATAGAATAATGTAACTTTTACAACCGTTTTACTTTTAGCTATCTTGACCGACAGAGCCAGGATTCTGCGTGTCTAGATCCTACCGCAATCTTGAAGTAGTAGGAATAGTAGGAATAAAATCCTTTGGGTGATAGAAAAATATATTACTCGCGAGAAAAGCTATATAAGAATACTGTGTAAGAAATACGGAATTTAATATTTTTGTAAAAAGATTAATTTTATATCGCAAGAAAAGCGATGGCTATAAAAGCTACTTCTAATCCTTTTAATGCTAATTTTCATCGTGCATTGGAATAATTAGGAGATGAAACAAATATTTTATCGAGTAATAACTTTCGTCAAATAATAACTATATGTGAATTATTTGAGAAGTTGTATCGTATATTTCTCTTTAATGTTATTCAGCCAATTCATAGATGATCGAAAGAAAACCTAAAGAGCACGGTCCTGAACAACGTAATGAAAACCAAAGGAAACCTTTATCCGACCATTTGAACGCCAATTTGCATATTCTATTGACCGTCCCGAGCTTCGCTAGTTCTGTTATTGGTGTAACTTTACCTTTCAAAGTGCTCCTAATATTACACCCCAGCTATTCGGCCAACTTCTCCCTAGTCTCTTGAACGTTATACCAATAGGTGGTACGAATGTCCCTCTGCGAGTTAACGTATGCTTACATACACACCTTTGAATCTAGTGTTCTTTACAATACTATTCGACCTCGATTATTGGAATACCATTTAACCGAATATTTAATTATTCCAACACTGTTTAATCAACAAACGATATCGAAATTTTACCAACTAGTTATGCAATTAATTTTAATCGTTGGATTATAATAACGAAAAATAATCCGTCGATAATGTTTAAAAATCGATTAAAATGCCCCTGAAATTAGGCAAACTCTCTACACGAACGTATGTACAGCAGCTCAAGCATTGGGGTACGCAGTGATTCTCAAACAGTTTATTCATACAAGTCCCAGAGAAAAATAATCTTTTCCTTCCAAAACTATTCTAATCTTTAATCTAAACTGTACAGTCAATCAAACA
The DNA here is from genome assembly GCF_905332965.1 of Bombus pascuorum. NCBI lineage: Eukaryota > Metazoa > Arthropoda > Insecta > Hymenoptera > Apidae > Bombus > Bombus pascuorum. The sequence continues at coordinate 5,941,882 of NC_083490.1, forward strand.
TTTTTCGTACTATTGAACAATCAGATATTTATAAAAGCTCTGGCTTTTCTTCGCTTCCTACCTTGTATTTTGTACCATGTTATATTAAAAACGTAAGATATAGCATTAGCATTACAAAAGTATACATCATTATATAGTCAAGAAACAATTCTGCTAAAGAGAAATTGTGTATCCTTGACCGACTAGGTGGAAAAAATTTAAAAACCGTAACATCGATTACAAGTATTCCGAACGAAGTATTATTAAGTCAGCAGTAATTTTTATAACTATTGGAGAACTGGTAATTTACTTATGGTTTTCCGATGTAACTTGATCGCGATTAAATTTTAACCGTTGCAGTGCAGAGAGTTTCTGCTTCCCTTTCTCTGTACATGGCACTTTAAGGTACTGTTACAATCAAGCCAGATTCAGCTGATCCTGGCTGTACGCAAGAAATTTCAGCTTAGATTGAATCGCGTATAAATGAATGCCATGCAATTACACAAACACAGTGTAATCAGCGGACAGTTCGGAAAGTTTAGATTGGTCATAGCTATCTCTCTGCTTATGATTATTACGAGCATCTCTTACTTGATAAGTTAGAGAAATATCAAACTACATCGTCTTGTGATTTTCAACACCTTGTAAGAAACGGATTTATCAAATTTTACCAATATTTGTCAAACGTATGCCTATTTTGATGGAATTTTAGCCTCGTGCACCGTATCTTTTATTTATCTTTTACGTTATACGTGATTTATATTCTATCTCAAACATTAAGCGAAAATCAAATATTCCGTGTATATTACAAATAGCTCATTTTTATGCAAATTTATATTTCTATGGACACGATTAAAAAAATATAAGGTAAATAGAGATTCACTCTACTTATTGAAAATTATATGAATTGTTTATAACAAATACTTTACTTTGAATACTTTACGTATTTTCGTATATTATATGCATTTTGTCCGCTTTTGCATCTTTAAATTTCACATAAATACATAAAAGTCCACAGTCTAGTTATCATATATGCCTAGTAAAAAGTACATTAACACGAAAGTCGTCCGTCGATGAATTCAAGAACAAAAAGCAATAAAATGTCCAGGAGAAAGTTACCGTCGACACGCTTCGTTGGTTACGAAAGAAAACTCAAAGACACTTCGTACATATTTCAAGAAATAGAATATGCACAGGCACGGTCCCTTCTAATATTTTTCACAGCAAATTTTAATAACGACACAGATTCGCTATTAAGAAACTCGTTATATCGATTCGTTGATATCATAAATGAGTTGGGATAAGCGATAAAAGAAAATACCAACAAAAATAAGATGAATAAGATAAAATAGAATTTATTATTTATGAACATTCAAATGTCTAATCACACACATTATTACACACTAAACGAGGATGACGTGATTTAAAGATGATATCGAGATCCCGATGCGGGACATATGAATTTAGAAAATATTTTATGGTTTCTTGTCATCATCCTTGTACCAATCCTCACTGTAAAACGGTATAATTGTTTAATTAATCTTGCTTTCTGATCGTTCAAATATTTTACTGGTGTATTTTTACATATTTTTTTTTTTTTTTAATTATTACTATTAAATCATACGTACCAGCCGGGGACATTTTCAGGTGCGTCGCATCTTTGCTGTTCCTCGTTATAAACAGTTCCGTCGCTACAACCTTGTTCACGTGGTGTTACTCCGTTCAAACAGACATAAAACTTCTGACAGTCATCTGGATGAGCAAATTTAGGATGATCGACAACCATTCCTCTGGTATCGACCTGACTTTCTTTCGGACATTCGAAACCGTCTTTCAACTTCTTGTCTACTACTCCACATCCCTGTAGAGATGAAATTTAACGTTACATGTAGAATACGTTGTTGCGAAACATATTAATTTTCATTTAGTACGTGTACTATCAAGTTGCGATATTCTTAACATCAAGACTAAAAGAAGAAATATATTACACATGTAAAATATAGGATAACGTTTACCTCTCGTCCAGCGCTGTCAGGCCATACACACGTGCCGCTATATTCGTCGAAATGCAATCCAGTGGTACAAATAATTTCGATCGCTTCGCCATCGATGCAATTGTAGAAGATGTTACAAACAGATGGGTCTGGATGAGCAAAGAAACCATTCCTTCGTGGACACTTCTTGGTCGGTTGAGGTGGTTCTGTAAATATAGAAAAAATATAACGAGAATTAAAAGCACTTTCATTACTTGTCGTCATAGTATCCTGTATGTCAAGGACATCAACCGCAAAAGCCAATGACACGCGTAACATGTCGTACTTGGACAGTTCAATTTTATTCCGACGAGTGTGTTTCCAACACTTGATACAAGCATTTATTACAAAAATATGGAAAATAATCAAATTCTCAAGGACTAGATTTTATTTAATATCATCCAACGAATACAATTTATGATGATCTTACGTAGTTCCAGACGATCTCCACAATCAACGTTGAATACGTGATCGCATTTGTTCACTTTACGATTGAGAGGATCGAAAACCAATCCATCTGGACAAACCTTCTCCGTGGCAACGCCATCGATGCATTCGTAGTATTTGTCACACTGCTTTGAATCCTCATACTGGCCGTCTTTGCTCGGGCAGTTGAATGCACCGTCTATAACAAGTTTCACATAAATGAAAGTTTACTCTCTTTATATATATGTATATATGCGGTAATGAAATTTTCTCCAGTTCTTCTCACGTGTAACGTTTATTTGAGAAACAACCATTTGTTAGTCATTTATGCATATATTCGGAAATTTTCGGCGCCGAGGTTGGAATATTTTTCAGTTTTTCTTGACAATGGAATTTTTACTACAGTGAAAATAAAGTTTAATCCCACATTATTCAATCGAACAATAATCTAAATGGAATATTTTATCACGCGATACGACTGGGAATTCACGTAGGTGAAAATGTCGATGAAAATTCTCAAGTGAAAATAAAGTTTAATTTTAGATTATTTTCGTTAGATAATCGATTAATATTCGCGACCATTAAAAATCACATAGCGGAGCGATAAATCAAGGAATAATCTAAATGGAATATTTTATCAGACGACAGGGCTGGGAATTCACGTAGGTGAAAATGTCGATGGAGTAGCATTCTCGGGGGACTCGTTTTCACTTTGTAAAAATCTGGAATACAAAGAGAGAAAGAAACTGGAACAAATTTCTTAAATTTCTCCACGTTACTTGCGGCATTTACTTTGTAAGATATACCGGAAATCAATGCCACGCTTCAAGAGGCATATAAAGTAGCTTGGCGAGAAGTGCTGTAGCATACGCGAGTTAGTCGAACCAGCCTAACTTCTCTTTCTGTCCCATGAATCTTAAATTCGATCGGCATTATTTTATTTCTTTACGTAATTTATCGGTTTTACATATGTATAGAGACGATAACCACTGCGGATACTTATGCAACTCAGCGAGCAACAGATCTGACATTTACGCTTTAGAAAGTTTAGTTCGACTGTCTTTAACGCGCTCTCCAGGCGAAATGAATACCTTTGGAACGTACTAGAGACACGAATAATTTTTCTCCTCAGGATGGGCGACGAGTTTCAGACGTTTAAATAGTTATGAAATTTTACCGGTTTTACGCGATGATTACGATACCGGAAATTCAGCAGTATTTTAGAAGCTGCGGCAAACCGTGCCGAGAAATTAAGAGAAAGTCTGAGATCTGTTTCAGTGAAACCATTCTTTTCCTTCTCGGTAATTAGCATGTACTCTTTTTGCTTCTGGTTGAAAACGTGCAAAGTAAATTCGAGAAATTTCATGTTTGCTTGAATTACTTTTCGCGATGTTAATTTATAATTTAGAAATATACAGTTAAAAAATATTAATTCCTTCCAGTGGTATAAATAAACCGTATAATATTATATTTGGTATAAAAACGACACACTCGAACGAAAGTATTTTTATTATTACAATTAATAAAAGTACCTACCACTATTATTCAAAATACAGGATCTGGATGCTTAATTTAAATATTTGTGTAATTAATCGTCGAGTATAATATTCTTTAATAACGAAGTGAAATATTTCCATATAATTTCATTGTTTTAAGTACGTATGCCTTTTCAAATTTTGCATAGAAAATTATTAAAATACGATACTTACGTGTTACGGCAATCACAGCCAATATCGTTACAAAAGACTCTCTGATCATATTTATCCTTTATTTTCTCGACTTTGATGGAAGCCAATCACGCGATCTAGCAAAGATTATTCCAAACACTGGTCACTAAAGTATGGTAATCTGTATTTTTTGGTCTTCCTTCGAAATGGTGTCTCCGTCGCGAAACACTGCAGCTCTTCGGCAACTCACCACGGTGTATACCCTGTTAGTCCCCACTACGTGCAATGCTTCGTCCCCACTTTCGTTTCGTTTTCATAGATGGATAACCGTCTAGAATCAAGATTGATCGGAGGGACCACGCGCTTTTACCCTTCTTTCCCTCTTCCAGATACCGTCACCGCTGTTCATCTTCTTCCTCTCTTCTGTGCCGTACTCTCACTTCGACGTCCTTCGCCAACGTTTGCGGAAAAATTAAAATTACAGCGATCTTTACAAATGATCATCGCGTTCCTGGAATGTTTCGAAATCCATGTAACTATAATGCTATCGTTAGTTTGCTTTTCGTAAACTTTGATTCGCTTTTACTATATCTGGCTCAAGTAATTTAAAATAAATCTAGACATATATGTATTATGTTATAAATTTAGGTGGATGGTAAGCGAACATAGAATCTTGTTAGACAATGTTTGATCTTATTATATCATTCGATTTACGATGTTAATTTCCTCTTCAGAAGATCGGTTACGCTACATCTTTCACTCTCTCCTCTTATGTTTCTTGCCTCTTTCGCTCCATTTCTTTCACTGATGTACCGCGTGTTTTACCCAATTGATGATTCTTATCGTTTTCTACGTCTTGTTGATCTAATTTTATAAAATATCGTAGTATCAAATAATTTTTGTTTATTAGCGTAATTTGAAAGTAACGATAATCTTATAGATGGAATAAGATAGTTTGACATGCGACTAACATTGTTCCAAAGTGTTACATAAAATTTCTTCGAATCGATTATTGCGAAAGCGACACTAAATTTAATTTATCACGAAAGCATCACACGTTGACACACTGATCGATCGAGCAGATTTCGGAAACGTTTGCCGTGAAATGCGAAGAACTTTCAGACGATCACTTTCACTGCTCACGGAAATTTACACGCGATTTGAATTCACTAAAGAAAAAGTGACAATACTCACACCGATAAATACGAATAGCTCGAAAGACTAATTCGTCTGTAAAAAGTATTGTAAAATTTTTTACACGTACCCGATAATAAAGAATCTAATAAATGTACTTTGATATAATTAAATACGATGATTTTATACAAAATCTTAAACAAAGCACCAGGAACCGTATAGAAAAATCATTTGCTTTTGAAAATATCTGTTTTCTGAAGTTTCTCGTTTTAATTTCTATGATGTTATCGAGAAGTTTCAACGAATACAAATAAAAGCAAAAACTTTCACTCTCGAGTTCCTGTGACAATTTCGTTATATACGTACGAGTATATGTTAACAGTAACAGAATTATGCAATTGTATGTATGGTAATTAGAAAATAATTTCGTTCCCATGTTATAAAAAAGAGAGACGTATTAAAAGTGTTTTATTTTCCATGAAATATTTAATAAGTCAGTGAACATTAAAATCTACAGATGAACTTAATCTTAAATCTACGTCGGTGGTTTGGCGCCTTTTCTCCTGCTATGTCCACCAGAAGGTTTTGGTTTCGGTGGTGGATTTTCCAAAGCGTCCAATTCCTCGTCGGTCAATTGACCTTTGTACCAGTCTTTGCTAAAATTCCGCAGAAACATCTGCTTATTATCTTCGTCAGAAAGTAAAACACGAAACGAATACCGAATTTTTGACAATTATCATTTATCCTCGGCAATAATACACACACTGAACGTGGTTTATCTTACTGGAACTTACCATTCGGGTATTTTCCTCGCCCAATCACATTTTCCAGTGCGTTCGTCGAAAGCTTGACCCAATTTACAACCGCTCCTCCTAGGTATCTCTCCATTCACGCACACGTAAAAATATTGACAATCCTCCGTGTCAGGATATCGAGGGTGCGTAGCGGCAACAGAGTCGTCTACTTTTGGGCACGTGAAATTAAATAATTCCCTGGAACCGCAGCCTTTTTTCTGCGCCTCGTCGGGCCAATTGCAAATACCCGTTTTCTCGGAGAAGACCAGACCCTCTGGACACGTAATCATATTATACTTTCCTTCTACACAGTAGTAGAACGTATTGCATATTCTAGGATCTTCGTGAGCGAAATAGCCGTGCATTCTTGGGCAATGTGGAGAGGGTTGTGGTTTCTCTGTAATCGAATTTATTTACGGTTAGCAGGGAAATAATTTAGAGCACGTTGTAATACAATTCGATACTCACGCAATTTTGGCCTCTTGGTGCAATCGATTCCGAATGGCAGATCGCATTTTTCGTGTTGAGGGCTAAAGTCGTTAAACACAAGACCATCGGGACATAGTTTCTCGATGACTTTGCCATCCCGGCAGTCGTAATATTTGTCGCATTGTTCCGCATCAGGAAAATAACCGTTAGGTTCGGGACATTGATCCGAAAGTTCTTCTTCGTCCTCCTCGTACTCTTCCTCGTCTGCCGTAGGTTGCTGTTTCTTCTGCAACGCTGGCAAAGCCACTTTCCTACGATTCTGCTCGAGTGCCTCTTGCTTCCTCGTTAAAGCGGTGACAACACCTAAAAAATGTCCGATTGTTACGATATTTACGAATGTTTTTTTCTAACGCGTTAGCAAAACCCTTGGCTGCAATTTATTCAACGTTATTCTTTCATATTTCCTTGCAGGAAATTACATTTTCTTTTTTTTTTTTTTTTTTTTTCGTCTTTGCTCTGAAGAAAATGCATATTCGACCTTGGTTTAGAAATAAATTTCATTTCAACTCTTTCTATGCGAAAAGGTGAACCTATACAATGCGGATGCATTCACGTCGGTAGCCAGGAATAACGAATGAATTTGAATAAAAAATACAAAGAGTAGAAAATAAAAACGGTGAATGGCGAGAGAGGGTCGACTGGTCGGAGTGTTTTCAAGGCAAGACGCGACGTCTTGCGTCCCTGAATAAACGCCGGTTCGTACGTAAACGCCGGTCGACCTCGCGAACGGAAGAAAGCGAGAAAGTGGCTGGTCCCCGTGTGTGTCTGCTCGGCCATAACTTAAATGTCGTTTAATCGCTCAGACCTGTTAACTTTCCAACACTCTATATAGGCTTCGATACGTTTTGAAGATGATAATTTTAGCCGTGCGAGCTTAAATTTATCGTGGAACTACAGCGGACCATGTCGAGAAAATGTATCTGCCGATTAATCGCATCGCTCGAATCGTATTTATGTAGAGTAGGTAATTCAAAGAGATGTTCAAGTAATTTCGCCATGAATTAGTTTACTTTAAAGAGATCAACGACATTAGACAAGTCACTTTGTAGAGAAAAATTGAAAATTCTAGCTGATGGATATTCTTATTACTGAGAAGACAATTCGATCAAATATCGACTAATCGCTAATTAAATTTCGACACCACGCGTCACCGTGATTATCAAAGTAACGCAAGTCGAGAATCTAAAAAGAACGAATCTGTTTCTTACTTTCCGTTGCGTCCATTTACATTACAATAATATGAAATCCTCTTTACAAGGTAGTAGAAATCGAATCTTTGGATTAAGCTGGTTGTTGCGACGTCGAACACAATTCAATTCATGCGTCAAACGCAACACTTTGAATATCTCGAAACGAAAAATATACGACACAAGCCACTTTCATAATCACCGGCATACGTGTGACGCATTAGTTGCTTTCCACAGATCCGGCGTTGCACATATGCGACGCATTCTAAAATCCGCCCGAATTGTCTACTTATTATTTTCTATTATTATATATGCATACGAATATATGTCATATTATGTAACACGTTGAGAATTTCAAACTTGGCCTGTGAACAACGACTTTTTCCTTAAACGGCGGTAGCGAAAGGATTAAATAAGATTTTCGTTCGATTTGTTCGTCAGATTGCAAATCAGCACGTGGTCTAGAGAAATGAAACTTTCTATAAGAAGCTGAAGCGAACTGATTTCTGAACAACAAACGATGTTGTAAGTTGTTTCGTGGATAGATAAGAATCGTGTATCTACATATGTAGGACGTATAAATCAAATTATGAATGAATCAGATCACTCAACCAATATGCATGTAAATTAAGGCTACAGTTTCCATATTGCGCGTCTATCTCTATACACGATCAGATGTAAATTATTAAGAATCTCTACAGAATAGAATTGATAGCAAACTTATTCTAGCATCTAGTAGAAACTATAGTAACAGCCGGAGCAATAATTATGTCCACGTCGCTACTTTGTAAGAAGTAAAACAATACCTGGGATAAAGGTCACTAGTCAAACTGGCTGTCATTTTAACAATTATTCTCACGGTGTCTTTCTATCTTACAGTGAAATTCTTTAAAATTCAAGTATTTAACAAGTTTGAAACAATTCGCCTATAAACTATTGACTTCTGCTATCGAATACGAAATATTCACGTAGTTACGTTTACAAAACTAGAAAGTTTAAACGAGTGAAAACGCAGTTACACACTTAATAAGGATTGAAACGTTGGTTTTATAAAATTACTCACCGAGACAAATTAGGAGACACAACACCTCCGTCTTCATCCTGACGGAGGACGTGAATATTTGAAAAAAATATAGTCTTTTCGTTACGTCAGAATCAAGTCACGGTTCTTCGAACGTGAAGGAATTGATGACTAGAGACTACTGGGTCGCATCGAGAGGGTCCCAGGGCCTTATATGCATCCCCCACTTTTCCATTCACGAGGTTACAACATTCGATGACCGCGTAGAACCAAAGGAGAACCATTGCTCTTCTGCATACTCGCGTCGATCCAACACTCCGTTAAAGCTACATCGAGTTAGCCGTACATTAAACAAGATAATCAATGTTTCAAGCATTTTTAGATATAAAGCGTTTAATATGATTGGAATTTCATTAACACAGAATCAAGAACTTTAATGGTCTTCTGTGTCCGGGATATTCTCTTCTATTAATAGCCTTCTTTTTATTTTATATCGTTTATGTTTATCGTTAAATGCTTCTTTAAAGTGTTCTGTCATACGATTAGAATTTATGGTAAATCGAATTATGTTATATCCATTTGCGTAGATTTAATAACAGGTTTCGCGATCCCACCATCCTGCAGGATTTCTTCTGATCCAAAGCTTTCTAAGTTCGTCGTAAATCAGAATAATCACCGCGTACGGTACACCTGGTAGCCACCACTCAAAGATCAATGGATATGTTCTGAGAATTTCTTTCATATAAGGGACATAACAAACGACGCAGGCTACCGTTATCTCGAAAACAATCCCAAAATTAAGTACCCAATTGTCCATGCCTTGATGAAAGAGAGAGACACGACGAGTTTTGCAGATCATCACGTCAGCAATTTGAACAATCACTATACTGACGAAGAAAGCGGTATGGCAAGTATATTCGAGTATCTTGCGCTGCTCGTACGTCCATTCTTGACCGTAACAATCTTGCAAGTCGTTTACGACGATACTGTCCCACGACGATCGTAAATCCAGTAATCTATAAGGTAGAAAACCATGTTCCGCCATAACTACGAAATATGTGACGAAACCAGCACAAGCTTCGATTATGCCGATCTGTCCGTAAGACAGGAAAAGTAACCGATGACTGACGAGATGATCTTTTAGTGGAATTCTGGGTTTCCTACAATTTCGAATTAATTTAATTTATAGCTTGAAAAAAAAATGATAACTTAAAATTGCTAATATAATAACGATAGAAATTAACTTTTTGAGCAAAATGATCGGTACCTAAGGATAATGTTGGATTCAGATTTCTCGTAAGCCAATGAAACGGCTGGCCACATGTCCGTGCCAAGATCTATGCACAATATACAAATCACGCCTACAGGCAAAGGAATGCCAAGTACAATGAATGCCAAAAAGGGTGTTATTTCTGGAATGTTACTAGCTAGAGTATACGCGATACTCGATTTCAAGTTGTCGAATACTCTTCGTCCTTCTTCGATCCCGGCAACTATAGAGGCAAAATCGTCGTTTAATAGAATCAAGTCTGCAACTTCTTTACTCACGTCCGACCCTATCGATGAAACACGCGTTAAAACACATGTCACTTAAGTAACATCATCGACGATTAATAAGATCAGATAATTAAATATTCCTGTCTCGTTGATTTCTCTTAGATTTAACCCCGCTATGTTCCCTCGGTCATTTTCGAACCAGTTATACATATTTTTCTAAAGTTAAAAAGTATTTGAACAAGATACGAGAAAAGTCTTATTTTAATCTTTGATTTCAATTTTATGATCAACATTTACTTAAAACAATACAAATCCGTTTTATAAAAACGGAAATTCGAAATGTGAAAACTCGAGGGCCGTAGCAAGGTTAATAATTATTAAAAACGAAACAGTAAAGTACCAGCAATGCCCATAGCGATGCCAATATCGGCCTTTTTCAATGCCGGTGTGTCATTGACTCCGTCACCGGTAACAGCGGTGATCAGATGAAGTCGTTGACAGCTCTCTACGATCTGAAGCTTTTGCACGGGAGATGTTCTAGCGAAAACGATCTCAGGGTATTGTCTTATGATACGGTCGAGTTCTTCCGAGTCTAAGTCTCGCAACTCCACTCCCGTCACCACGATCGAATGTTTCTTTTCATTGTGATCGTTGTGCAAAAAATCATCGGTGATGATGCCGACATACTTAGCGATTGCTCTCGCTGTATCAGGGTGATCGCCAGTTACCATGATCACCTTGATTCCGGCGCAACGACATTTGTACACTGCGTCTGGCACTGCTGGCCTCGGCGGATCCATCATTGATATTAATCCGATCTAATAATAATGTAGAATATCGACTTACTTGCATGAATTCGTGTATATTTTATTTTAATAAATATAAAAATATGACACAAGAGTTATTTCAATAAATGAATCGCCATATAAAAAAAAGGGAAATAATAATAACGAAACAATAGCTACAAACACCTATTGAGGAAACGAATTGTCTTTTTAATCGATATTAATTAAAACTTTAAGAAACTATGCGTATGTATATACGTGATAGATGTTAATATAACAAACTCCCGTTTCGTATAAACAGAAGATTACTAGTCTCAAGTTTTGAAGAGGAAAATTTGGAGGATCCTCTCTGAAGACGTAATCCGATGGAAAAGAAGATACAGGCAGATCGAGATCAGCAAAACCAAGTACACGTTCACCATTATTTGCTAGAATATAACAAGATTCCGTATAAGCTTTCTTGATTTCATCATTCAGTTTCCTTGTTTCGTTATCGAACGCTACGGTCGAGCATCGCTCTAGAACTCTTTCTGGTGCACCCTTTAAAAAAACAACGTATTTCTCCCCGCACATATAAACGTTGGCTTGAAATTTATCCGTCGAATTAAACGGTATTTCGGACACCTAAATTAACAAAGATAGGTTCGTTACATCGATGGATGATCTAGTCCGTAAACGATCATACTTTGACACCTTTACGCAAGTTCTTCTATATGCTTCTGCGCCTCCTTTCACGAGAACTTCCATACATTTTAATAAAGCAGCGTCAGAAGCATCCCCCAAAATTTTCCTTTCTCTCAACGGCGGTGCGGGCATATTTTTAGGTAAAGGCTCCCATTCAGCCCGATTACAAAGACTAGCTACCCTGGCTAAGTTATGAAATCCTGTGTTTTTAATATATTTTCTCCACGTGTCAGAAGCCATTACCTCTTGCAATTCACCGTTGTACCACATGTGTCGAACCTGAACAATAGATAATAACGAAGTTGATTTCGTAATCGCTAGTTTCACGATATTACAACGCGAGAACGCTGTAAAACTAATAAATAAATAAAAAAGAAAGAAAGAAAGCTGATGCTAATATTTAAATAGGAAGTGCATCCTTTTTATAATTTAGTCGTTATTTCCTTTCTTTCTACTTTCTTCAAATTATCGCCTATCACATATTATACAGTCCGTCGTAATAAATCACATTCCACAGTTTGTAGAAATATAGAAATAGAATTCTTAAACGAAGAGAATTCTACCAATGACACAGCACGCTTACGGTCATTTTATTTTGAGTGAGCGTTCCCGTTTTGTCACTGCAAATAACAGCGGTGCATCCTAATGTCTCGATAGCTTCGAGATGCTTCACCAGGCAATTTTTGCTTGCCATTCTGTTCGCTGTTAAAGTGAGACTAACGGTCATAGTGGCTGCCAATCCCTCCGGCACGTTCGCAACTATTATACCGATTAGAAACGCTATCGAATTGATCCAAGTGTAGCCCATTGCTGTGGACAAGGTAAAGAACAGCATTCCAAGGAATATAGCCCAGCACGATATCATTTTCATGAATCGATGAAGTTCGCGTGAAAGAGGCGTGGGTCTTGATGCCAATTTCGAAGTTAGTTTAGCAACTCTGCCCATCACGGTATTGTCACCGCGAGCAACCACGACTCCTTTTCCGCTGCCTGTTGTACATTAACGAAGCTTAACTTTAAGAAACGATACAGGAAGCCTTGAGAAACTATAGGAAATTCTTGAGAAATTAATACGCGGCAACTCGTTTCGTCATACGTTACCTTCCACTATATCAGTCGAGAAGAAAACCATGTTCTTTGCCTCCATCAGATTATTCGTTGGATGAACATTGGCTGTTCTTAAAAGTGGGATAGATTCTCCGGTAATCGAAGCATTGTCGATCTTAAGACCTTAGTGGAACGTATATATTTCTTCAAAATGCTCAGGCAGTTAATGAAACCGACTTGTAACGAATTAAATATCATGAAATAACTGCGAAACGATATATACACGAATTTAATATATTTGAAACTGATGGCGTTACCTTTGAGAATAATCGAAATGATCGGACGAATAAAACAGTACCAACGCTGTAAACAGTGGCTACAAAAAGCATTGGAATACTGTTGTACCACAGAGCATTGACATACCAATTAATTAGATCCGAGTATATTAAATTTCATATCATTTAGCAGTACCTTCGTGCGAGTACGGTAATTCGATATTGTGAAAATTAAATATATAAAACGCGATAAAAAAGAAAAGAAGAAACATAATTCGTCGGATTTAAATAATCTAGTACATAGACAAATATTTTACGCTTCTTTGGATTGTACTTATAACAAAATCGACAAGATATCTCGAGCGTCGACGAAGAGAAAGGCGAGGACTTTTTTGTTGGGAAATAAGAAAGTTACGGTTGCAACTGCAGCGATACGAATTTACCTTGACATTCCAGGATCCTAATGTCAGCGGGTACTCGGTCACCGGTTTCCAAAAGGACAATGTCCCCGATAACTAATTCGGCTACGGACAATACCTTTTTTTCGCCGTCCCTCAGGACCTTTGTCTTTTGCGGTAACATCTGCTGGAACGACTCTATAATTCGAGAACTCTTCGACTCCTGATAATGGCTGAACATCGCTGTAACTAAGATCAAGCCAACGAGCACGATGCCAAGCCCCAAATGTTCCTTAGAAGCTTCGCCGTAAGTGCCATACTCCAGGAGATAATTGCAAAAACATAATACAGCACCTATCTAAAGGATTTATATTTCTCGTTATACGATGTACATAGTAGCTCGCGAAAGTATTTGAGTAGAAGCTTCGTAGGTAAAATTTGAAACGGATCTGAAAATGTATTTAAAAGTTACAAGATATTTAGCTACACTTCGCAAAGATCATCAAAGTAATTGGACAGTCAATTATTCCTTACATTAATAAGCCATAATATGTAGTGGAATCATTTGTAGCACTAATCGTGTGTTTACAAGACTATTGTTCGTATTATACGCTAATTTTTCGGTAAATTTATGTTTGCGATAAATGTCTGATACCTTCTATATAGCTCTTCGGATCAATTTCAAATTTTACTATTACAGTCACGATTGTCGTCTCTCATAACGAAATTTTAGAGTTTTTCACATAACACATATAATATGTATATATGCATATAATGTTCGAATACTTTCGTGAACCACTATATATCGTAGGACATTAATGATAAAATTCATTCTTATACCCATATCAATAAAGAAAATCCTCCGAAACATAAACGTAAGAATTTTAATGCATTAGAAATCTTTTTTGGAGGCGTCAGTTCATTTGGACCAGTCTTGTCTAAAAGATCGCATGCAACGGTTGTGGATAAGCCATGCGTCGCATTTGTCCCTAGACTTTGCAATAAATCTTCCGTTGCTCGAAGGTGAACGTCTGTTTCGATATCACGACGTAGAGATTCGAGATTGGTAACAGTACGTTGTCGTCTTCGTCTTCCAGTGTATGGTAGAATTTTCCATTTACGAAACCAATTCGTTGCAAACATTATTAGATGCAAGAATCAAAAGAAAAATATATTGTTTATAAAAACGTGAAATAACCAAAATATGTACATATTTAATATCAAAATTGTATCGAGATATCGTAACACAGATTTTTTTGCAGTAACGTATGGCGCATCGATTTTACCCTGAATAAATGTTTCGATATTTTCTTGTTCATAAATGATTTGAACAAAATACTATTCGGTTTATGAAACATTTTAATGAAATTAAAATATGTGATGAATAAAATGTTTAGAAAGCATTTCGTTAAATATAGAAAGTAAAATAGAGAAATAATTAATAATGTATCGTAGTATTATCTGTCTACAATTTATGATTTCCATTTTAATATCACAAGTATTTAAATAATTTACTTTCTCCCATTGAAAAAATATTTATCATACTTGATCGAAATACCGACTGTGTACCGACGAGTAAATAAGGAAACATGTTCTACTTTACCTACAGAATATTTCAGTGTCGACGATGAGAAGATGATGGTGGCGCTGATGTACAAAGGCCGAAGTTGTACGAATCGGAAAACTCGGAAGACGCCACGCAGAGAAAGCGAGTTTTCGGATCGCCATAATAGCGCCATAGCGGTGTGTACATAGTCCCGCTCGTTCGTCGTTCGTGACGGGACGCTTACCGACGCTCGGCGTCGTTTCGTGGGATTTCGATTAATGAGTGACATACTCCAATCGAAATAGGCATTTTCGTCGTAATTGTTCTCACGGTACGTCACGCTACCATTATACAACGTTCGTGAAGAACGGCGATTTGGAACGCGTGTGTGCTTTGCGAGGTGTGTGAACGGACGATAGTCAAACATGGAGAACAGGCCGGCGCCGCTCAGGTCCAGGCGGGTCTGTCGATTTTGCCTAACCGAAACTGAACCACTTTCTTTTATCTATGAAAGAGACCATAGTAAACCGTTCCAAGTACCACTTACACTGCAGATCATGTCGTGCGTCGCCATCGAGGTAATTATTTTCTTATAAAACGGCATCGACTGCCACTGATTCATTGTCTAACTACCTTTGTAGTACGATATTCTTGGAGGAGTCATACTTTTAAATATTATTGCTATACAACTTATTCGTTTCTTTTTTTGTTAGAAGTATCGTTTTGTGTCCAATTATATCCGTTATTATCGATATCCTACATGGACTAAAATGCCAATAGACAGTGAATGGTAGGATTTGGATAATGCAGATATGTTATTTGCCGATCGAGCAAAATGCATTCGATTATTTTTCGTTACAATTCGATCATAATAACTTAATTCACTAATACGATTGATATGTACGATCAATAATAGATCAATCGATATTTGAAAATTTTAAGTTTGGTATAATATCCTTTATTTATGTAAATGTAATTTACGAAATAAAATCATATATCATTGATAACTCTCTGTAAATGCTGCGATGGTAAAATGTAAAATACATCGTATTGTCGTTCTGATATTTTGTATTATCGACATTTATGTACATACAGATATATGCAAAGAAATAAGCATCGTATAAAATAATTTACTGCATCGTATCATGAAATAATTTTCTCTTGTTATAACAATTTAGGGTAATCAATTTTGGCGGGAAAGTAATTCACTTACTATATTCTATATCATTTAAATATTTTATATCATGCAACTTGTAAAATATATGTAAACTTCAACTATTCTATTGATGATTACAATTTAACTTATACAACAAATTTAGATAAACTTTCTTATAAGATATTTATGTATAATCTTGTTTTTTGCATCGGATTATGTTTTTTCAATAAATTTTTTTTCAATATAAAGCAATTTTTTTATGTAATACTTATTAACATAATATGTTTAAGGTGTATGCAGCTGATGGAATGCCACAAATGATATGCAGTATGTGTCGTTGGAATTTGGACAGATCTTATAAATTTAAGCTTCAGTGCAAAAAAGCAGATGAAGCGTTGAGAGCTTATCCATTGTCTGGTGTCTTACCGAGACCATTTCCACCAATTTCAAATGATCCTCCCGATATGAACAATAAACGACCTTTGGAGCAAAGATCTCAAAACGAAGGAAATAAAAAGCCTCGAGTTGATAGTTGTGATAGGGAGAGACGAGAAACACGAGAAAGGGATAGAGAAAGGGAAAGGGATAGGGATCGAGAAAGAGAAAGGGAAAGGGAAAAAGAAAGAGAAAGAGATAGGGAACGTGAAAGAGATAGGGACCGTGACAGAGAAAGGGAAAGAGAAAGAGATAGGGAACGTGAAAGAGACAGACAAGTAGAAAAACAAAGAGACAAGGAAGAACAGCACGACTTTTATGAGGAGGAACAAGATGCTGGCAGTGAAGGAGAGCAAGATACAAATAGTACTAAAGAAGAGCGAAAGTTAGAGCCAGGTGAGATAAGAGTACATTCATGTGATCAATGTGAACGTACTTTTCCACTACGACAGGCTCTTGCTTTGCACATTCAACGAGCTCATCGTGATCGTAATTATAAATGTACAGAGTGTGATCGTATGTTCTTTTCTAAATATGATCTTGGGAAACATATGACTACTCATTCAGAAGAGAAACCATACTCTTGCCCCGTATGTAACAAACAATTTTCAAGGGCAAATTTGTTACAACGTCATGAAAAAGTTCATAGAGATGAATTGCGTTATGGTTGTCAGCATTGTGATCGCGAATTCTTTTCAACCGAAGAATTAGACAAGCATGAGGATTCCGTACATAAAAAGGAGAAACCTTTCCAATGTAACATTTGCAACAAACGTTTCACGTACAAACAAGGTTTAGAACGTCATGAGGTACTACATAACGAAGATAAGACTTTTGTTTGCGAATATTGTAAGGAAGCGTTCCGTACAAGTACGAAGCTAGCTCGTCATTTATCGACGCATGCTGGACATCGACCATATTTATGTAAACTATGCCCTAGATCATTTCTGCTATCTCATCATTTAACTAGACACATGCGAACACATTCTGTAGAAAAACGCCATGTTTGCGAAGATTGCGGTAAAGCATTCAAGCGTAAAGAGAGTTTGGAGGTACATCAGTTAACGCACACAAAACGCACAGGTATGGGATTAACATGTGATGTCTGCCAGGAATCATGCAGAAATAGGGCAGATTATGTCACACATATAAAACAACATATTGAAGCAGGTGAAAAAATGGGACCAGATGGATTGCAACCAGACAATAAAACTAAACTTGATTTGGATTCTGACGAAGACGAAGAAGAAGAACAATATTCGGATGGAGATGATGATTACGAGCCACCAGCATATATTGTGAAAAAGCTCCCAAAACCACTTAAGCCCTCAGAAAGCGAAGAGGAACAAGAAAGATCAGAAAAGGAGGAAAATCAAAAAGAACAAGTTGTGTACGTACGGCATAAAGATGGAAATATGATTAAAAAGACAATTAAAACTTTGATGCCTATTCAACGCAGAGAGGTACAAGACAGCAAGATAAAACAAAGTCCAGCTACCAACCAATCTCAATCAGCTACAAAACCTCCACAGTCTAAACAAAATGAAGAACCTTCAAAGTCTTCCCGCGTTGATGAAACAGAAGCACAAGTTCAAAAAATTGTTGCATCTGTGTTTAAGGAGCATAAGATACCTCTGAAACATCAAAATGTTCAAGAACAAAATAAAGAACCATCTACGCCTACAAATCAATTAAGACCTCAACAAGGACAAAGTAGTTCACAAAATCAAATTTCTACGAAAGACGAAAAACCTGATATTCCTATAGCGGTTAGTAGTACACCAAAAGCTTTAAACACTGTTAAAGTAATAAAGAGAATCGTTGTAAGAAAACCCGGCAATACTGAGACTAGTACATCTACAGTAAAAGATGAAGACGCAACAGGTAGCACTTCTCAAACATCTAGTACAGGTCACAAAGTAACGAAAAGAGTAATTGTTCGTAGAATTATTCGTCAGGGAGATACTACCCGAGAAGTTATTATGAATCCCGATGGTACGATAATCGATCCGGCAGAATTAGCAAAGCTACCAACTGGTAACGTTGTAAAGAGAGTTGTCGTAAAGAAGCCACTTGATAAACACCAAAGTTTGGTTCAAGCGGTGTTGCAGTCAACTACGGATATTCGGCAACCAACTACTACAATAAAAAATAACGATACAGTACTAAGCGAATCCCCGAAATTTGAATTAAAAACATCTCAGTCTATAAATGCATCGTCATCGGTAACAAAAACAACTGTATCTCCTGCATCGAAACCTGCATTAACTGTAGGAGATCAAGAAACGAAAGAAAAATTAGAACAGCTGGAAAAGAGAGTCGAACAACAGCGCTTAAAGATTGAAGAATTAGAGGCTCGTAAGCAACAAGAATATGAACCTATTGAAGAAATGTCTCCTGAACGTCACGATGAATCCGATGATGAACAGCAATTACCATTAAAAAGAGTGTTTGTAAAGAAAAAGCAAAGTATGTACGACGAAGAACAAGAATATAATGACAATGATGTAGCAATAACTTCTGTAACAACCTCTGCAACAACTCCTGCAACGACTCCAATAACAACAATGAAAATAGATGATACTCAGCCTGAACCAGAAAAGGAGAAAGAAAAAGGTAAATCTGAGGTACAAGTAGAAAATATATCAAAGGATATTACGGTAACGCCGAAACTAGCTACTACAACAGTTGTATCAATACCAACAACGACAACAGCAGTAGCAATACCAGCGATGACAACAGCCATAGCAATACCAACAACTGTTAACACTAGAAGAGAAAGTAAACCACTGATAACCAGTTCCAAAGTCTATGGAAATAAAAAGATTATTGTTATAAAAACAGAAGAAACATCGGAAGTGGAAGAAATGAGTCGGGAATTGTGTAGTATATTAGATTCAGCTGATTCTGTAGTCAAGATGCAAGAAACAGTTTTAAGTAACCTCAGTCAAATATCTTCTATTGGAGAATGTTCTCAGAAGAACTATAATGATAAATCAACAGCTGGACCATCTATCTCCGAGGATTATTCAGAGAAAGAAGAAGCTGTTGTCGAAACTACTTCTCAGGATCAAGAAGTAGATATTAAGTTAGAAAATACTGTACCCATGGATGTGTCCGATCCCCAAGAATCTGATATTAAAATGGAACCAGTATCTGAAGAACAAGTAATAGAACAACCTGAACAAAATTCAAATTTGGCTTTAGACGAACAAGATCTTTCAGAATCAACAGATATTTTTGAGCCATCGGATAATGTATTAGAGGTACAAAAGAGTCAATTGGATGACTCCGTAATAGAACTCGAGCATGGAAGTCATGCAATCAGTTTAAACGACACTAATGATAGTCAAGATAGTCTCGAAGACAAACTTCAACAAATGGAAGGTTGAATTTTCTATTAGGAAATAACGACGAAACGCGCTTTGATTTAAAATTCATATATCCATTATTTTCTCAACCGATATCGACATTTTAAATCATAATTTTATACATTGAAAATTCAATCCTTATACATCTGTAATAAATACGGATAAACATTTTAATCATTAGATTCGTCGATCTATCATATAAATTTAAAAACTAATCAATGTATATCTTTCAAATTTCTTTATTTCTTCTTTTCTTTTATTTTCTGTATGGCAATTATAACATTATGTCTACAATTGTGAACGATACCAATAACATCTAAAAATAAGTTAATGCCTAGTAATTATAATTTTCATATAAGAACGTAAATTTAGCTAATGAAAAAAGTATGTTTATTTCTATGTTGTGCACTTATTATACAAATTTTTTTATCTTTACTAATGTGAAAATATATTAAAGAAATATTAAAAAAATGAGATGATCGTCGTTGTAAATTTAAGCTTTCATTCTAGAAAATCTGTCTTATAAACTGGTATTTGTGCATGCAAATATTAAACATAAGGCATTTTTGTGTATATATGTCAACAGTAATACTGTATTGGGATTTTTTATTTGTTTCAATTATAGGTAAAATTGTCCCATTTTAATGATATATTACATTTTTTTACCATTGTTATACACATGATTCCAACCTTTGGGAATTTACAAGGTACTTTAAAGGATTAAATTTACTGTAATATTTAATCACATTATGCTAATTTTGTCAAGCTAGAATGGAAAGATACATAGATTATTCAATATTCTATAAACATTTCAAACTATGTATCAAATACAAAGTATGCTGTGTAAATGTAAAATTAAAAGTGTTGCTTATTTTTTTACCTTCATCGCACATATACATAGTACAAACAACAAATGTCATTGTACTTTCATACAAAATATTTACACTTTATTTCATACAATTGGTTATAGCACATACTTAGATATGCATGGATTTCATTATTAATATGTTTAAACATGATTAAATATGTGACATATTATTCCAATTATATTTTAATATGCAATCTATAACAAAATTACATGTATCTTATGAGTTTAAAAAATACAATAGATATAAAATATAGGAATACGAAGAATGATATTTAATTGATCATTTACCTATAAGGATGTATATAAATATTGATTAACTATTGAAAACGCATTGTCACCAGAATTTATAAATTAGATATTGCATGTTATATATTCTGATCATCTATTATACATATATAATATTAATTATATAGTTGTAACCTAGAGTATAATATATCAATGTCGATAAATAAAATACTACAAATTAACATATATTAACTTATATTGGCATTCATCAAATATGATTTTCTATATCAATGTTGTATGAAAAGCTAGTTCGTATATAATTTTTGATAATTTATCGACAGTTTATAAGTATTTTATAAACGATTTCCAATAAATAGGTTGCATCTAACTGGCAGAAGATGTCGACACTATAACATTTCAGTTCGGCAGAATCAATCTTTGGCTTGCAACAACTATGTTCGGTAAAATAAGTGTGATACAAAGGAGCGACTTAAAGTTACAGGTAAAGTACATGTATGTATTTAAATATAAACGAACAAATGCATATTTGTATATTCGATAAACTAAGATCATCACACATATGATTATTAAGATGAATTGCATAAATTGAAAACGAATTACTTTGCTCTTTCCATATGATCAGCATTCATGAGTATTATGTTCTCTAACTATTTAAATATTTTCGGTTGATTACACGTTGATTAAATAACTGTAATAGCATAAAATTCACATATTTCACCCACTTAAATCATTACATAGATAACGAATCGGCAATTGAGAATGCGATGGTTAACGATAGTTAGAACATCAAGCGGGGTTATCTTTCCTCTTGCTGGTGAGATTCTGTAACTGTAAAAATAACACTTCGAATATTTCCGATTTCACCGATTATCATAATTATAACATACGATATAAAAATATGATATTTCCGTCTTCGAATCTTTCTTTATGTCGGCATCATTTTTAAAGTCCACCGTGTCCGCTGTCTATGTACTCGAACTTCTGTGAAGCAAACACGATATCGAAGATTTAAAGAAAGGAAAGACAAACGATTATCCATCATGCTTATTATCAAGGAACGCATAACAGTATCAAACGTAGAAAGATTCTACAACGAAAATCATCATATCGTTCAGCCTAAAGGTAAATGCTTTATTTGTAATATTTCCATGAAACGATAACGTTTTGGTCAATTATTTCGGTAGATATTAGCGAAGGATAATTAGAAAGAAAAATCATTTTCGTAATCGATTTAAATGTGTCGAGAATTCCGCTAAATTCTTCGTTTTTACTGTACCTCCTTCTCGTCCGTCGCGGCGACCGTGTACACTCGGTTGGAATTTTTCGACTCTTTCGCAGGACCGATTACGAACGCGTAGATCAATCCAGCTGCCATACCACCAAGGATTGGACCAACCCAATACAGCCAGTGATTCTCATATATATCCATTACAATTGCGCTACCGAGTGATCGAGCTGGATTCATACCTGCGCCAGTTCTTGGTATCTGTTAAAGCAGTACAGTATAGTCAAAGGCATGTGAGAAGTATTAGAAGAACTTTGCAATATTCAAGTTTAACTATCGCGATTTATGAGCAGAAAAAAAGAGTTTAATATATAGTAAGTAAAGAACATTTTGATTTATTTAATTCTTTGCTAAATTCGCCAAGAAAAATATAAACGTCTCGATTTATTCTGTCGATTTAATACGATACTCGAATTGCATTATGACAAATAAAGAAGGCATCTGATAAAAGTCGTTGCGCGTCGTCAGAAATAATGATAAAAATAAAAATAATAGATTTTTTCTTAGATTAATATAAAGAAGTGACACGAGCCGGAGAAGGCAATAAGCTCATAGTTCGCTAAAAATATATCGCGTAAATATATTTGCAATTCTCATACTTATATTAACAAAATAATTAATCGGTATATCGTAAGCTTAGATACGAACAATTATTAAGGTATTATTATCTAAAGTAGAAGAATGTATCTTACACCGACGATATGACAGGCAGAAACTGTAAATCCGATTATAAGAGGAGCAATCCCCTTGCTGTCTGGTTTTGCTGCATCGCATGCACCACATACGACCAGAACCAACGCGAAGGCGAGGAAAAATTCTATACCGAAACCTTGGACAGGAGTAACGCCTGGTGAAAGAGATACTACGCCTAAAACATGTTCCATCCTTTCGGGAGATAACGCTTTTAGTATACCAGATCCTGCTACTGCGCCTATACATTGAAGTATTACGTACAGCAAGCCTCTGATAACTGGCACCTGTAAAACAAAGTAAGCGTTTCAGTACATTTTATAACGCATAAATTAATTCATCCTATAAAAGTTACTAGTTCATCAGTAAAAATAATACATAAATATCTTCTGTATAACACAACGTGTACGTATAACAAATTATCATAGATTACACTAGGTACGTATCGTTATTCTTCGAGATCAAATAATTCCATATCATCGTCGAATGATCGTCTATACGTCATTATGAGCAATTATCTTACAAGCAATTGTGTGACTAAACCGTATAAAACAGAAGCTGAATAAATTATCGATAAGTCAATCCGTTAGTAATCGATATCCAAGAAATGATCATGCGTTTCACGGTTTGAATAACAAGGCGCGAAGAATGAATCTAACCGCGTTGAATATTCTATTAATAGTTCTATAGTGATTATGATATGTATCATTTATATTTTGTACGATGCTCAGGATATTTTGTCCACAAAAATACTCCACGTAGGAAGAAAGTAGATGAATATTTTTTGAGTAACCTGTGACCTACGTGTATGTTAAAAATTAGTCGACGACGAAGAAGATCTCATGATTCTAAGAAACGATCACCATCTTCGATCATTACCTTGCCAATCACCATTAATCCGAACGTAACAGCGGGATTAACATGACCACCAGAAATATGTCCTATTCCTTGAATCGCTGCGGCTACAGTCAAACCAAAAGCCAAGCTTATGGCCACGACGTTGCCCGTGACGACAGATCCACAGCCAAAGAAGTTCAACAGCAACGTACCAAGAAATTCTGCGATCAGTGCTCGGTAAAGGCCAGCCTTTTTATTGGTCAGCTCGTTTGTACCTAAAGCCTCCTTTAAATTTGCCATCTGTAAAAAAGTTCGTCCGATTGATTTGGCTTTACCAGGCACCTACAGACATTAGAACGTTATGTCCATTTGTTGTAATAATCGAAACGGAACGCTGTATCGGTAACAGTCAAGTCAGTCACAGAACGTTTCAACCATAAAAAGGAACGTCTAGTTTTTCACATAGTTTTTCATACCGTCTACGATTCTCATTCGTTCAATCAGCAGACCTTGAGTCAATCTTGGCAAAGGAAAAGATTCCGAAGGGCAACTCGATCCTTTTGCGCAACGTCGTTAAAGAACGGTTAACCGTCCCGTTAACTTGAAAAAAAAATGTAACAAAGCTGTTTAGAGATGGGTCAATAGCATCTAGAATTTTTCATGTAACGGTTTATAACGAACGCATTTTCGTAACGTATCGAGTGTAAAATTTCGTACCGTGGAAGCAGGATTGCCTGTATAAAAGGCTTGCACGAAGATAACGTTGAAACCGTATCTAGAAAGTATCCTAAATTTAGAAAAACAATTTTGTTTTAATGTCCTCGTTTCACGGCTAGAACTACAAGAGAAACTTGGTAATTTATTTTTATAGTTCGGTTAACTTCTTTTTAAACAAGCTAACAGCTTCGATTCAAGTTCCGCCGTTGATCCTTAAAATCAATAACGAAGATCAAACGTATCGTTAGATATTTCAATTTTCGTCGTTCTCTAGACGACTATCGTGCGTTAACACAACACGGAATCCATACCGCGTATCAATGTCATCTTTTTTTATACTTTTTAACGATCTAACACCTGTTTGAACATTTTTAAAGCGAGATCAACTAGAAAGAAACGAGTGTTCTTCGCTGTTCGTTACGGAAGATAGGAAACCTTGCCGCATTGAACGTGTTATCCAGAGATTCCATTCCATTAATTCTCGAACGGATGAGATCGTTTCTGATCCATCGTTCATTAACCACTCTGAAAATGAAGCCGGTCGATCGTTTAACAGTTCCGTCGATTCGCGTCATAGATTTAGATCGAGGGCATGTGCATACATATGCATGTGCATATGTACGCCACGTCGCATGTGTAGTTCGTACCGTTACGAATTACGTTGGAGAAACGAATCGTTAGTTAACGAGAGACGCATCGAGGTTGCATTAGGCTCAGGTGCAAATGAGAGATTTGCATCGACGTCACCGCTTCGTTCACGCATTTTTCTTGCAGTTCACAAGAGCGCTTTTAATTCCATTTTCGTATCGCTTATTTGCTCGATTACAATTTAGCCATGAATGCGGCAACCCATTATCAAAATTACAAAAGAACAATTAATAAAAATAGTTAATAAAAGAATAGTAAATGAAAAAGTTCTTTAAATATACAAAAATACTTTCATCAGTGCCAGACTTTGCAAAGACAAATGAGAAGAGACGAGACAGAGAACGAGACAAATTTTGTAAATATTTTCGTACGACCGTGAAATCTTTTGGCGAATTAAGTGCAAAAATTTATGAAAATTGGATGTAGAGTCCGTAAACCACTTGTGTGAATTGAGTTATATAAAACAATGTAGCGCTTCACCACCGAAGGTCAATATTCCGATTCGCAGCCAAGCAGTAGAAGCTTTTGTCTTGATAGACTAAAACTTGCCGCTTAGTCGCTGCTCAAAGTCTCGCGCGATTTATTTCGTATAAATCTATACTGTTCTAAAACGCAGCGGCAAATGGACGCTAACGTAAACCGCTCGTCTGCGCCGGGCCTTACTCATGCAGATCGTTATATCCTCGACAAGTATGACAGGCGGTCCCAATCGCTACGAATTACTTAATCATTCCCGTTAAAATACCGCCCGAGCTAATCGTCACCCACGCCACCGGCGCGTCATTGCGTTTTAAGCCTCGCGTACTTGACGCAAATATCTTAACGCGGATCTAGGTCGGTCATCTTCTACCCTTTCCTAATTTCCGTCCTGCCTTCCACGATGAACGAGTTCGTTACGGCCCATTTTCTAATAAAACTCTCGCTCGAGCTTCTCGTTTCAGCGAATATCCGCGGGTGGATTGCGCGACGAGGGAAGCGAATAAAATTGCAAATAGGATGAAAAGGAACGAGAAGACAATACGAGGAATCGTCAACGAGTTTACGTCCGAGACGAGTGAAAAAACTCGACGTTCGGCCGATTCAATAATGGATTTAATTCGGGTGAGATCATCCATAGGCAAAAGTAGAGACTGCGACATGCCATTCTCATCTCGTGCAATTTCCACGTTGCAGCGCGTGTCACGTGCACGATAATCGCTTGCAGCTACGAAAACTTGTGATTTCTATAAATAGAAAGATACACCGGGATGCGAGTATAAAGGTAAAGGATCTCTGGAAATCTTTGCTGATAAAAATTACTCGTCGAGTATCGACGTGTATGGAACGTGAAACGCTCACTCACGCTTTATTTATTTGAATAGTATTGTACGTGTCAAACGTTACGGTAAACGGTAGTTTGATTTTCCTTCGTTACACAAGCGGTAAAGTAAATAAAATGCGGGAAAATGTTAAGGGAAGCTACGCTGTTTACTTTATCCGCGCTCGTAAGTCCGCGGTTTAACTCGCGTATGTGGCACCTCCTTCGATTAGAAAGATAAAGGAAATACATGCATCGTTGATACCATAAATAGTTGGCAATGAAACATTTCATTCCGATCATTTTACGTAAAATGATATTTACGGAAACCGTTAACACCATCCGTTCGCTGATATTTCGATCTTTGTTTCTTTTTATTCTCGTCATCCGTTTCCAACTTCGTTCGTTTCGTACATATTTGACCCTCGTAACGAAATTCCAGGCAGCGGACTAACTGTTTGCGCAAATAAATTATTGATCGTAAAGCTAGCAGATCGACTACTCTTCGACCAGGCATCTGGTACGCGTGTCATTAAAAGTGTCGTTCAAACTCTGTTTACCTTTGTATTGGGGGTGTTCGATTCTTTCTGGTGATGTCACGCCTCGAGATTATTTCTTCCTTGCGTGCAACGCAACTCGATCTAACGATTTATATTCTATAAATTCGAGGGGTTTCTGCTTTCCACACGATACCCTCTCCCTCTGTTCGGTAAACAACGACAACCGATCCACGATTTTCTCCTTTAAAGAGAAAATAACGACGACGATTCTCGCTTCCATATTATATGAAGCCGTCGAAGGTTGTAACAGACGTTGAATAACAATTTCTTATGACCTGTTCGTGTATAATTTTAATTCACTAAGCGCTTTTCTTCATCAGCTTTCATAAGGCCATTAGATTTATAGCGGCCGTATAGTTTCCCCGCGACTGGTTCTCGGAATTAACTATTGCAAACAGAATCATTTACCTTAGATTCCAAGTGACCTCATTAAATTACGTGATATTTTTCTCTGGCTTTTATTACATGGTGCACAATATTGTACGAAGATATCGTTTTGCGTCCTTTCCTGCATATCGTTTAACCGGATCTATAGCGTCACGACGAGGGAAAAGATGAAGCAAGAATTCATCGATTTTCTCGCCCAAGAATAGTAATTACGCTGAACGTATCCGTACATTGAAATTTCGTTTCTTTTTATTTTTCATTCCTTTTTTATTGTTATTTTTTTTTTTTTATTTTTGTTAACCTTCGA
The DNA here is from genome assembly GCF_905332965.1 of Bombus pascuorum. Taxonomy (NCBI): domain Eukaryota; kingdom Metazoa; phylum Arthropoda; class Insecta; order Hymenoptera; family Apidae; genus Bombus; species Bombus pascuorum. The sequence continues at coordinate 5,969,648 of NC_083490.1, forward strand.
TCGGATTCGTGAAAGCAGCGGAAGGCGGTCGATTTCACATAGATCGGTTGTTACATCTTCAGCGATTTATCGTCGTGCACTCCTCAACCATGATGGTCGTTACCCTTATATGGTTTAGTACAGGTGCGCGATATCTCTCCTTATCTCTATTCGTTTCTTTCTCTCTTATCCTGCTTTCTGTAATCGGTAATAAAGCGGACGTTAAAAGTTTTCTTGTTGCTTCACGTTAGCTTAATACGTGTATTTGAAATATAACGTAAGACGAGCTTTCTTCTTTGACAGTTTGCCATTACTTCTATTCCTGGCAGATCTTGTATAACGTAGACGTGATTCCTCGTCGACAGATCCAAGATTTTGATATATTTGTGTAATATGCAAAAACATGTAATAAAAAATATTCAAAGTAAAAGAATATATTTGTTACGATATTTGATAGGCGTAATAAATCTTTATGTAAATTACGTTTCCTTAGTTGTATCAATGGAAATACGAAATTGCGTAAAAGTCTACGATCTATTCGTCGAATATTAATTAGGAATATGAAACTAAGTTTCTCTCCTGTGTCTCTTTTTGGTGAAAATTAATTTCAAACACCACGGATTGATTTGATGAAATTGTTCAATTTCTTTTCGTAAAAGCATGCGATCTCCTTTAAAGCTTCCAAGGTGGTAGCGAACGCCACTCCTGCCTCGGCTGATACTACTCATTCTGTTTTACAGACGAGCTAATGGACAGTAATTCTACTGTCACAGCAACGTTGTTATTAAAGCGTCTTTCGTCATTTTTAGAAGACTCATACAATGTAACTGTTGTTGTTTGGTTAACCCATTTATCTCTCATGAAACTATTTCGAGGACATCGATAGGCGACTTACAATTATAGATTTCGAAATTCTATTAATTAGAAATTTTGCACGAATTATATTTCTGCTAATATAAATTCTTTATTTAGAAAATTGAAATTATTTTTATCTCTAGGCTGAGTACTTCTTGAATAGTTGCCACGCAACGTATACAATACACACGTATACATAAGATGTGCATAGGCATCCACAATCCGCGGTTTAATCGTAGATATTTCTATTATGTATATATAATTAGTAATTATCTCACGCGCGTAATCATATTTGTTGTTCGTATGCAAGAAGTCGCTTGGTTACATTCGAAACGCAAGCCTATAACGAAATAAAACTCATTGTATACAATACAATTTCGCAATGAAACAAATATACGTAGTTTACTACGGCGAAAAGTAATTTTATTAAATTTTATCTAGAGTCCGGATTTATCAAGGTTTATTTGATAAACATAATAATGGTACTCGCTAACGATAAGTTTCCTTCCCTTGCTTACGATGTTGAGTAAAAATAGAAATATCGCTTTAACGTTTATCATTATGATTTATACCATGTACTGTTCTTGCACTTCATTAAGACATTCGTTAATCACTCTCTATTGTCACAATGATTCTCATATTTTACATCACACTATTTGTAACATAAACTTTCGTTCGCTGTTCCTTCATTTTAATCGCAGTACGCTTCTGGCATCGTTCTGTCTCGTAAAAATTTACACGACTCAAACAATAAGCTGACTTTTCGTAAACACCGTACTGTTTGTGTAACAAAAGCCGTATTACATATTTATATTTACATTTGGTAAACGAAATTTAATCTTACGTCAATGTAAACGAAAATGACAACTAAATCGATATACAAACGTCAAAGCTGTGAAGTGGCGAAGTGACAAGAAGGATCTCGAATTAATTCGAATAAATTAACTAAAATATCGATCGAAATATAAAGAAAGAAGCTTACCTCGAAGATGGTCCGAGTCAATGCAGAAGCTAGGTAGTCGCTTTTAAAAGTTTTCTGTGATTTTTTCAGCAACGGATCCTGTCACAGGCTTCGCGGTAGTGGCTCTCGGAAAAGCGAATGCTCTGCAAGAGTTACTGAACGACAACTGTTGAGGCTGCCGAGCATAGAAACCAACTGGTCTCACGTAGGTATCTAACTGCGTCTGTTCTGGTACTCTGCTAGATGCTACCAGAGTAGGGATATCACGGTTAAAACGAACGACGATCTCCAGGTAACAGCGTTGTTTTAATTTTGCTGCCGCACGAAACTTAACTCGATGCGAAACAAACGCGTATTATATTTTTGCGTAATTATATCGATGTCTTTGATTTTGTCTTTTATGTACGATTAACACGATATGGCAGTTACATTTTTCCTACCTATCGAACGTTCAATATTTTTCCATCTAAACTAGTATTTGTTAAATCTATCCATCGTCCTTTGCTGTACTTCATTCCTATTATTATTGTTACAGAATCGGAAGCAGAATCGTAACTAATTAGTATGATAAAGAAGAGCAGAATGAAATTAAACAATTTTTTAATTCAATTTAAACACATGTTGTGGGTATTACATATTACAAGCATAAAGGTGTTACACGCTAAAGGCGCGAAATATGGCGAAAATCGGAAAGACAAGAAATTTATTGAATCGCATGCGGTCCGATAGTAAACGTATTTAGATATTGTTTTATGGCAGAGGTGCGCCTATCTCCAGATGGTTCTACTTTATTTGTAACACGTTATTTGTACCATTGTGTTCTTACTATCACTGATGACGCGATAATTAAACGGACTGAGAGTAAAACCAATGTCCTTCATAGGCTAACGAAGGAAATTGAAAGGAAGTTTTTATAATACATGGAGTTATTAAAGAACAAGCAAAAATAATGCTCGTGACACGTATCGGTGTATATTTGTATATCTATACGCGTAATATATTTCGTTAAAATTATTCGGAAATTACAAAATAGTAATCTTACTTGCTATATTTTCCACGCGATCGATGTTTCCCTTTTTATTAGTATCGTTTCTGTCGTTGTCGATATTTGCAACAAGCGAGTTCGTGTTTTCCAATTAGAAAACGGAAACGTAGTTGACGGCGAGATTTCCGCGCAGAACAGTCGATGCAGAACGTTACGAGTTGCGTATTCGCGATTACATTCGAGGAAAAACCTCTAAACATGACCGCAGATCTATTTGTTTTTCGCGAAATATAATTAGATAAAAACAAATCGTTTGAAGAAAGGAAGGAGAACAACAATTTACTATTAGCCTTGATGCAAAGAAATACCTAGAAATTACTACATCCGTTGATTAATCTCGCCAAGTGCACAATTAGTATTTTCGATTGACGCAGTGACATATTTTGTTGAACTCATGACGCAACCTCGATTTCGATTTGATTCTTTGAAACGAAAATAGGTCGATAGATGTAGAAAATTTCAGTGTTTCAACTTCTAGTATTTTGACTCTGCCACGATCCTCGAATTTTTATATTTTAAACTCGCACCGATTTTAAGAAATAACAAGAAATTGTAGCGTTCGAAGAAGATTCGACTTGAAATTGAAACTGGAAAAATAACGATAAGTACTCTCTCGTCTGTTATCGAAGCACGAGATATTTTCTACCATTAGAAAAATACAATTGGGTCAGAAATAACCGAAGAAAGACAGCGGGGTTAAATATTTTTTATTAACAACTTCAGAAACAATAGTAAGACACGCGTGACCACGTACCCCTGAAAGCTTTTACCTGCGATTTGTATGCAACGATCTCTCTCTCTACCGTCGTATTTCGATCATATGTCAGATTGACAAGTTGCTGGGTTTACCCCCTTATTTGTTCAGCATTCTTTCTTAACGTTCAATCGAACGTTCACAACGATTGGCTACAAATTTAACGGTGCCTGTGCAGGCCATCCGTATCTGTTGCCATACAGTGTCGAGCATGAATATATTCTTGCATTACGTTCGTCAAAAGCGAAGGAACCGTTAAAGATTGTCGGATCGCAGTTATCGCTGCAAGGAAACGTCATTACGTCGTTAGGAATAAATTTCTGTTTACGTAGCATAACTCCTTGAACAGATTATGCAATTTACGAAAGGTATATGTTCGCGGCTAATTACAATCAGATATAAAAATAATCGTACAGGATGAACCGTTTAGTGTTACAAATTGATCGAATGGCCAATCTGCATTTCTAAACGCAACGTTGCACGCCTCCGCTGATTCTCTACTTGAGAATGATTTAATTCGTTCATATATCAGGTACCTTAACGAGATTAACTTGCCGCGTTATGTTAATTAATCTTGAGTGGTTTCCTATAAAAAGACCATTATACGTTAATCAAATATCGTGTATCCTTTCTTCGTTATGTTTGCTTATTAATAATGTCATAATTAGCTAATCTCTCACGCGTCGTTTGGCTCGCGTCTTATCGCCGTTAAACAAATTCATTTCTTCGATATCAGACAAGTCGCAGAAGCGACAACCGTATATATTTATCGTAACGTCGTTTCGAATCGAATGAAATTAATGACGGCCTTTTCCAATAATAATTCTTCATAGGGTAAATTGTTCATTTCGAAAACCGTTTCCTCTGGTTCTTTTTTAGACCGACGGTAAAGTTCAAGGTCCTCCGCATGATGGTGCACACTCAAAACTTGATACGAAGTCGTTCACGGAAGCCTCTGTTACTTTACAGACCTAGTATACGTATATAGAGTGGATGAAAAGGATCGAACATTTTAAAGAGTTAAGTGTATGGCATGAAACTTGAGATTAAATTATTAAAGCTTAAATAATAATAATATACGCGCCTAATATATACGCTACACACACACATATATATATATATATATATATACTAAAACTGTATATGTATACATTTATTTAAACTGGTTCTGTACCTTAGGTAGAAGTCAGTTTCAGGTTCTTAGAATTTCGTGAGAAAGAGATATTTCGACGGAAAACATTCTTTTTCTTTGTCCACCCTGTACGTACGTGCGTAATAAGCCTGCGTACGTTCCTGAGAATGTAATAGTACAACAAGATCATCATCATCGTCGTCATTATCGTTATTAGCACTCCTTCTACGAGTTCACCACTGTCAACTGGTTCACCGTCTTGTTGTTTTTCCGCAGAACATATATCTGGTTGATAAGAATGTATTTCCTCGCGTACACGCGCTCTGTATGTACACACGAACAATCGTTCTCACAACGCGCACATAGGTCGCTACTGGCAATTATCTTCCCCCTTACAAACGCGTAGTTCTTTTTCTCCACAGAAATCTAACTGTTCTTCAATGTCGATGAACCATGTATGGCTTGGAAGAAGATGAACGTTTCAACGACGCGCGTTTCCTACGCGAATTTCGAGTTTCGACCACTGGCTGCCCTGGAACGGCAAAAAGAATAATCGGTAAGATTGCATCGATTCTCGGTGAAGAGGTGTGCACGAAATTTGTAGCACCGACGCTGTTATGTGTCAGGCATTAAGAAGTCGGAATGTAATGAGAAACAGCCGCCTCGCCTTAAACACACCCTAATCTCCTTTTGGTTCTCAATTTAGAGCATGTATGCGCTTGTTCGAGGAGCACCTTCTCCGTCGGCCTTGACAAAGCCCTGTTTCGATGGTACAAGTTCATTAATCTTCGCACAAAGTATCCTTCGTGAAAAGAAACGAAGTCGTAGAAATTGGATCGAGAGGCTCCACGGACAAGAAGCACATGCCACGATACTATAAATTCATAGAAAGATCGAGCAAATCATTCTCGAACGCTATCGACAGGCTGAGGATTTTTATGCATTTGTGAGATATTTAAAAAGTGAAAATTTTCGGAACGCGCGTGATATGCGAAAAAATATAAAAAATATCTGAAGCAAAATTATGCAAGTTAGAGGATGAGACGAATCCTTATATGCTTTCTGTTTCTTTAATTATCTCCGTAAGGATATGTATTTGCATAAAAATCTTCAGTCTGATCGTTGATTAAATAATTTCTCATCTTAGAATCCACTTTTGAATCGTTATCAGCCAATTGATGATACAGAGAGCCAGTAACCGAAAATGTAGACGTAGCACGTGCTGTTTCTCTATCGAGTTCCTCGATCTAATTAAAACAGTGTGTACCAATTGAACGGCGCAAATGATTTACTGTTCGGTATAATTGCTCGAAGTAGTTGTCATTAGATTAATGGTGGCAGGTCGTACATCATTTCAGTACATCCGTAGATGTCGATGAAAGTGTATGATACTGCAGAAATAGCGGAACGTAGATGTAAAACTTTAATAATTGTACAATTGTTCTGTTTGCGTGCATCAAGTATTACGATAAAGGATTTATGTCTGTAAAATATAAATATCGTGCAATGAACGATGATTCTTGTAACTTCTCTCCCTCTCGCTTTAAAGAAATTAAAAGAATTCAATTTTTATTTATCTCTGCGCGAATTACATTAACACCTATAATTTTATAAAATATAGTTTTATACGATAAACGTACCGCTAAATTTAAAAAATGCCGCATTAAGCTGCGATAGAAAACACGAACTGTAGTGTCGGAATCTTATCTTATTTCATTATACCTATACGTGTATGGCGCATTCGCCGTGCGACATACGCTCGTTATATTGTTCTATGTAAAATCTCTGTTACATTGTACACATTTTGCCTTTGATGTTAAATAACATTTTCTGTATCACGATAACCGATAACAGACGCGATATCAACGATTGACCGTTGTTACCTTGAAATATCTCGTCTCGTTCAGCAACGAAATAATCGTCAAAGTAAACTTTTACGTAAAAGAGAATTCTTATCGCGAAACAAATGCTGAAACGATCCCAGTATCGAGCGGAGATCGTCTAACGAGTGCAAGACACTGCAGGTGTGACGTTCCATCGCGCCTCCTTCTCGTTGTATCCATCGACTGACCTCACGTATGCTAATTGTCGTGGTTTTATCTGCACGCGAACTCGCTATCGCTGTAATATCAGTTAACGGATCCGATATAGGCCACGGGAAAGGTGCAAGGATTGATTTATGTCGAACGTAAAATACTCTTTCACGGCCGCGTTCAAAAAGCTTGGTCTCTATGTCGGCTATGGTAAAATAAATTCTTTTTTACGCGTTTCGCCTAGACGAGATTCTTTTTCGATGCAACGACGATCCACTTGCGAATCGTATCAGCGAGATCTCGGCTAGCCGTTAGCCGGTAGACGTGAGACGTTGCAGGCGATGACCGGAAGTCGCGGTCGAAGACCGTCCAGACGACCTTCCAACGATACTCTTATCAACGTCCTTAATATCGTCGAGTCGAAGTTGAAATTAGTTTGCTAGAAGTTTCCATTTTAATAATTACTTGAGAATACACAAGAGACCAGTACACTACCATCGACAAGGGTTGGTACAGTGGATACTCGTTAGAAAACCATTTCGTAAAACGAGTAGATAAATTCGCGCGATAACCGAATAATGGCGATCGGTGGCCGAATAATGTTTTATTCCTTTCCATCTTTTTTTTTTTTTACTAGCGTTTTATCTTCGCTTGAGTCGCAATAAAATATTATAGTACAGATAGTTCGTATTAAAGGATAACGAATGAACAAGCGATGGATCATAGATCGTTTATGATAAAACGAGCCATGTACTGAAATGCGATTAATAGCGTACGTTCGTCCAATTTCAGAGCTATGCAATTTGCTGAGCTAGCGTATTCTCAGTTCAGATTCTACTTATTAAGGTAGCGCTTCTAGTGGCTCGTTAGAAGTTCCAAGAAAGGAAAAAAACACAGACGGCGCGCGGAATAACTCGAGGACTGTGACGGACGTCGGTCTAGTCGAAAGTATCGCATTATCATAGGAGGAAGATTGATCACAGTACACGGTTTGTGTTTTCTGTTCAGTGACCATCTTCGCGTCACGCAATTGCGGCAGGGTTGCTGTCAAGGGCATCGTGTACATGAGATCTTGGCGCTCGGTTGGTCACGCTATATTCACAATTGGCGAACATCTCGTAGTCGGAATCATTGTTGGAACGTCCGGCTTCCCCCGCATGTCCATTCACGCGCAGTTTGTCCTCATAGAATTTCGCGGGTTAACCCCGATCCTCTGGCGTAAACTCTGACACGTGGCCGCGGTTTAGGCGAAGTGCGCAGTGGCGAGGTTCATAGTTGGACGAAGAGACACGACCTAGGCGAAGAGAATCGCCTTGCTATAAGTCGACGGAGGGATGCAACGTTCAGTAGGCAATAGACCTTCCTATCTACATCTTTGGCACGAGTTTTTAGCTATACAACCGACCGCCAAACAGTTGGCGCGAAACCCTGTGAGTGCAATTTACCGTCACCCTCTTAGGACAGTGTTTGAATATTAATTTCTATTATTTTGTGCTGTACAATCCTAACGTATATATTTTATTTCGATGGTAACTAGTTCTGTTTTATTTTTACGATTTTTCAGAAGCGACTCGGTGATTAAATTTTATTATATATTATTTTCGCGCAGATGCTTATCTTTCCTGCGACTAGAATATAAGTTTAAAAAATAGAAATTTAGCTAGTTAGATTAAATCGGTAAGCATGCAACAAGGAGAAATGTTAATTTCGTATTACAGAGTTAATTGTCCGAGAAGGGTGTAGAGGAATTTACTCGTCCGGTTTAGTTTCCTTTTGAAAGTTTAACGCGGGTAGGATGATAACGATGCCTTGATAAGGATTGAGTTCAATCTTATCAAACAATGTCTCGAGAATATAAAATGGGAGAACACGATCGCGGTGTATTTATATCGTAGGAAAAGTGCGTATGATATTTGAGAAAATTCTAGTGTGCCTTGAAAAGTCTACAGACCTAGTCACAAAAATTCTTTCCTCGTTTCGTACTTCGTATTTCCGTATTTTAAGAATAATCTGAAATTTAGTGTTTTATCGTCTGTAGAATGCAGCTGTGTAATGTATTGAACAGTATTTTCCATTAATATCGAATACCGGAACGAATGTATGTTTACGGTAAGGGAAAAAAAGCATTTCGCTTATAATATATTCGTCGCATAAAAGAAGCGTAACGATCGACCACTTTTCGCGACTGACCGTTGGAAATTTTAATAGCTAAAATCGATTTTATTCGTTTTGTTTTTACCTTCGCTGGCACGTATTTTTACAGACGGTTGATTTCTGTGTTTGACAAACATCGTTCCGGTATCGAAAATTACCGCTAACATTTGCAATACGTTGTCAGCTAGGATGCTAATAGATCGAATTTAAACGTCGAATTAGCAATATCACTAATACGATGCGGAAACACGATCGGACAAACACGATCCAACAGTATCACGGAACGTTCCTCATCGAACGAAATTAAAATTTCTGTTAATTGCACGCGTGTTTACTTCGACAACAGTCATGAATGTAAATTGCGTTCGTTCGTTAAATATTTATTTTAGCCGGTATATTACTTGTCTTAAACATTTACAGTGACAATGAGAAACTCATGTTACAGGAATAGAGGATGGATCAGAGCATGATCCATCAGTACGTGGTTTTCAAATTAAATTGCCTTTAGAATGATATTTGAATTTAAACTAAAACAATGATTCACAGTGATTTTCAGAAAATCAGATTGCAATTAATGATTCAAAGGTGAAGAAATTTCAAAATCTACAAATAAGTATTCTGTGTTGTTCGCAGTTTTACAAGTCAACTGGTATTATGAATGTGTCTACCGTATTTCCGGAAGGATTTACTGAAACCGAGAGGTCGCAACGTCATGCATCAGTGAGCGTAAAGGATGACGAAGACGTTCAAGATAGGTATAATCGTAAGTACCGCCAGATTCTAATCTTCTTCTATTATAACGACACACATGGTAATTTTACATTATAATTTTAGTCATCCCGTTACACCCTCTTCTATACTATCTTACGTCACTTCTTCTACTTCATAATATTGTATCAAGTTATTTCTCAATTTGCATACTCCGACACGGGAACTTGGTATAACGTAGATTTATATAGAACATCGCATAATGTCTAACGTAATGAGTAAAGCCTGACTTTATATGCGCAATTAGATCGAAAATGTTAGGGGGACTCGAAAGGTTTCGTCTTCGAAGCATTGACAACGGTATAAATAAATGTTAGTTCCATATGATATAGATTTTTCTCCTAGGGACAATGTAGACAAAGCTCATGATGAACCTGGCGTTAATGCGCGGAACATTCGCACAATTTTGAGATAGACTTGTCAGATTCAAGATCAACAGTGGTAGTCTAGAAATCTACTTTGGAAGCATTAACAGTAATAAATTTGTCTCGCGCGTGTGAATAAATTGTAAATAATTTCGATCTGTTCGTTGCAATAATCTTTTTACATATTCTGTAGGTATAACTCCATATATTAAACCGAAACGTGATTACAAGTTAAATCTTCCCTTATATTTTTCGTTGTACTTAAATAACGTTCTAATTGCTAAATTGCATAATTTCAATAATTACACTAAACGACGAACTGCTCTACACGATTTTACATGGAAGAACTATTACCTGTAGTGTAGGATGGAATATAGTAGGAAGTAATATAAATTCGGTAGCACCTATTAGCATATTGGTGCGTGACATTTCCACATAACGCAAAGGTGTGGAAATGTACGAAACGAGAGACTTGATACACGGTATTACAAAACCAGTCAATACCAACAAATGTATTTCCGGTGAGAAAAAAAAGAAAAAAGCATGTGATCGCTATCGACTAATTTGATATGCGATCATTTCATGGTGACACATCTTGCAAGGAACAACGCTATCTACGTTTACATGGACTCTTATGTCCTTCGAGAGAGATGATTGCGCAATTACCATGAAATTTGTTGACGCGTTGTGTCCTGTCGAACTCACACTGTTTTATACGAGTTATACGAAGGAAACGGGTAGGAAAAAATTTTCCACTTCGTTTATTGTGTGTCATGTTAAGCTATACCGAGAAGTAATTAAAACACGTACAACTTCCATCGCTCGTAATGGATATTTGTGTCTATTGTATGTTTTTTTAAACGATACTACGTGTTATAGTTCTTGCACACATTAAATACCAAATACAGACACCTGAATTTCGTATACGTTGTTCGATGATATATCAAATTGTTTCTATAAATGAATTATCGTGCGGTAGAAAATGTTTTAGAAAATTAGTACGAAACATTCAAAGAATGCATAAAAAAATGTTAAAAATTTTTTAATTCTTAAGAATTTGAGATATTTAAAAATTTCTCAAGAAAATCGTTCTCAATTACCAATTTATCGACGGAGAAGTCGCGATACATGGGTTGCGAATTTTAATTTGACTGAAAGAATTCTCGACAGATCGCGACTCGCTATTGCCTATATGATACAATGCTAATGCATGCAAATGACGACGGTTACATATATCAAAGACTCGTTGAGTAACAACTGTAATTAATTTGCTTAGTATTTACGGAAATTGGACTACTTATAACTGTAAGTTCGATTAACATAATATTATCTTTTAATTGCAAAATGTTGGCCATTAAATTAAGGTTCGTTAATTAAAGTTGACCTATTACTCTCTCCGTTAAAATCTATGTATGGACATTATTTAAATTTACGATCTTCCTCTATCCACCAATTTACGTATAATGTATTCGAGCGTATAATTTCAATAAAAGGTAAATTCATTAATTCATAAATTATAGCAGTCATTAAAAATAAATAAATTACACTCATAAATAGATATTCAGATTCTCTGCATCGTACAACGATCATTCGTTATTACGTATGAATTAGTATGATTTATTTAAATGCTATATGATTTATTTACATTCGCGTGCACCTCTAATTTACGTCGTTCTAATTAATAAACTTCTGAAATTAAAAAATTGTGCTAATGTTACTACGAATCTCGATACCTGACGCAACACGTTCATTTCTTCGGTTCACCGAAAGCAACTGACTCAAATGCTTCGGACTGCTAAGGATTTGATGAAAGCAGAAACTTCGATCCCTAAACGACAAACAGAATGTATCCTCTGGGATACAAACGGATCGACCAAAATTAAACAGAACATACTCCTTCTGTAGCGCACGACTCAACCTATCTATTCTCTTTACGCAATACAAATTCTCTCTATTGACTTCCGAAAGATCCTTTGAAAAATGTATTGCTTCGTAGAAAACGACAACCTGTATCCATCCATTCGTTACACGTAGCGAAACAATTTTATTCAACGCTACGCGCTCCATATTCAGCGTCTTGCCGAAGAACATAAATAGAAAAAGATTGATCTTTGTCGATCTATCATACCGTTCATAGAAAGTCAGGTTCTCGATGCCGCGACACGACACGATCTCTCCGATCTTGGTGTAATAGAGATCTGGTACACCGGCGTGATTCAACCACGACGTTTGGAAATTTCCAGATTTCACCTTGACTTTGATTGCACGTCGCACGCGAGTCGGATCGTGCGAATCTTTCGGATACAACAAGTTACTACGTGTTATGTCTACTAAACAGAGCCGAGTCGTACGAGTTCGGAATTCTACTTACCGAGAAACATACCATATTATTCATTCATGGCTAATCGTCAAACTAGAAAATTACGCGCTAAGTGGTTTCTGTCTCGTCGTTCGTACTTCTGATCGAATAATGAGAATTAATCCTTTCGCTGCGGATTAAAACGAACGGCGTGCTGCGATAACAATGTTGCAGAACTTGGGAGAAAATGTTGTTTCATGTGAATCATATATATATAATACTAATTTATCTGTCGATCGATGTGTGTACTCCTCTTACTGCAGATTACAGAATAGGAAATAATGGATTCGTGGATCGTCGTAAGATTTATAAATCATAATAGCTTGTAATCTTCGATGTGCTCGTACGACGTACGAGGTCCACGGTGAAAGGCTTAACAACGTTGTGCAAAATAGTTTTACGATGAATTTTATTGGAAGTAATTTCCACGTTTCGTCTCGTCTTGTTGAACTCGAAACGACTTCCTTGGTAAAACACACGTTACACTCGCGTAATATTTTTTCCAACGGCGATGCGAGAGTAATAGAATTAATATACCTAACCGACACGCAGCTGAACTTTGACCGACAATAAGGAACGACACAGCAATACAAATAGTTACATTTGAAACGATTGCATGTCGCGTTTGTAAATAATTTATAGATATAAGGACAATTTCCATGGATTAACAGGCGGTCGATAATTGACGAATGAATTTGTACGGTGAATTAGCGACCAATAAAACTTTGCATCGTAACGCTGTTAGACATACTTGTTTCTTTCCCTCTTTCATTTCAACAATTTCTAAGATAAACTTTTCAAACACCGCAAAGTTTTTTAGACGACAGAGGACGATCTTAAAACAATAAGAACGTGCAACACGTTTATAGAACTTACGATGATGAAATTAAGGAAGTCGATGCGCTCGATCTCCTCACAAAGTGTTTAATTTTTAATGAGTTACTCGATCCCATATATCGCGTTGGAAAAGTAAGTTCTTTTTTTTTCAAAAAAGCCATGACGAGACACAAAGTAGGAATTACTTGTAATAGAATTTATCTTGAAAGTATTCTGTACGGTGTTATCGAAGGTTTGAAAAATAAATAGCAGGTTAATAAGAGGAAACAATATTGTAGTTAGAACTACGATCGATCTGTTTCGACTGAAAAAAATGCCAATGGTAGTTACCAGCCTATTACGACAATGAGCTTCTTTTGCGTGCTACCAACTCGGAATGCATGCTAAATGAAAATGGAGTCGCATACCGATGCATAGCAAAGGCAGGCTGAACAATAATAAAGACTAACAGAAAAATAGATGTGCAATAGGAAGAGAAAAATGTGTTTACTCTCGTATCAAGTTTTCCAAAGGCATTGAAAACTGCATAAATTAAGCCATAACTTCCTTGTTGTACTCGTGGATCTTCGATCTATCGAAATTCCATTTATTTCGAATAAAATTCATTGAATTTCCTACTGGAATTATTACAAAAAAGAAAAGAAATTGTAGAAAGAGGGATATTTTACCAGGGTATATTTACAAGCTAGTGAATTATTCGTATTACCGAAAAACCGGTTTAACAAAGTAACTTGTGTTATCTTTTTACGCAGAACGTTGCACGTGTCGTCGAATAAATACAATTCAAATATCTTCGATCTAGAATTGGTAAAAAATATAAACACTGAACAAAAGTAAGCTGAAAGAGGTAACGATGTGTGAACCGATGACTGACTACCATTTGCTTGCCGTTAACAGACCACCGTAATGACCAGTTTTCGCTCTAACTGGATTGATTAACTTCACACGTGCTCCGAACCGGCTGTACCGGCAAAATACGTAATTACACGATACGGATTTACGTGGATATTTACAGTGTTCGTGGCATCGCGCTATTCGAGAATACCTGCAATGAAATTCATCCACGATTCGTCTCTTTCGTTAAAGAGAAAAACAAAATTGAGAGCAGTCACGTTGTGCTTTTCGACGATGCAACGCTGCCTTCGTGTGCACATGTGTACGAATGTGTTTAAACGTGCAAAGAGCGTTGCGCCTTTCCTCGATAGTAGGATATTTAAGATACTAATTATCTTAAGATACTACGACGTCGTGGAAATTATCGTTAATTTAAAAATATTTAAAAATAAGCGAGAAAGGATGTTTGAAGCGTTTGATCAGGACGATACGTGGTGCACAGAATCACGTAACATCCATACGAAGAATAAATGCTAAAATATGAGTTGGAAGAAACGATTGAGGATAATTTAAATTATTGAATTTCACATCAATATGAACTATTCGTATATGTATTCATATATTCGTTTAACTTTCTCAGAGCCTCGTTGTTGTACTATAAGTAACACACTCAACAATGACACATTAGTTTTCTATTATGTTAACTTGAATAATCGTACCTTATATGATTTATTTATTTCTATAATTATTAAACCGAACCTCTAAACTAATCTTATTTGCACTTATGGAAGGATATAGGTAATTACTTACATTAATACATTACGTTACACATAACGCGTATTTTTATTAAGACATTGCTGCTGCTATTTTAGTATAACACACCGAAATTGCTATACCGTTCCCAGAAAAGAGAGAAAAATTAAACTGCGAGTCGGATACTCGTTTACGAAACTTTTCGAATGAGAATCTTGAAAGAGACTCCTGAGAGCTGTCGAACGCAGCGATATTAACGATAACAAAGCTAAGTTAAACAATATAAGGTAAAAAATTAAATAGCTTTTAATAGCGATAAAGCTTTCATTCATTAAAGATAACCCAAACCTGACCCAGTTCGATAGAGATTGATATAATTTAACATTGTGAATACACATATTAGAGACGATTTAGCCATACGTATCGATCATAGCAAGCGAAAATGCGCATTTCGAAGAAGCACGTCGCATACATCGATCGAACAAAGCAAATTCACGATCGTTGCTGATTACTAAGACTGCAGATATTTATGCAAATAAATATTTACGCGAATATAATTAAAAGAGTGGAATCTAAATAGAGAATTGTTTTACCTATCAAATATTACAACGAGTACTATACTTTGCACATGTTATATGTTTTTCCGTGTTATACGCATTTTATACATTTTTGCATCTTCAAATTTCCGATAAACGCATAATGATACGTAGTCTGCTGATTATCTCGTCAACGACGACGTCTTCTTAGGAGCGACACGCGTTCCTACGTGTACGTAGCGAAGATCGAGGGCAGATAATTGCAAATAGTCGGTTTATTATTAAATTATTTTTCTTTCCATTCTTTTATCCATATCCTCGTTACATGTTGAAAGATGCAAAGAAAAGAATTTCTCGGTAAACTGAGTCATCGATGATAAACATTACAGATACAGGAGAGTCATTCATTATGCGATTCGTTATTTATTATACAGGATGTGCCATTTAAGTCAATCTTTGCAAATATCTCGAAAACCTCTCCTGATAGGGGAAAATATTTCGAACAAAAGTTAAATCGCTTCAAAGGGGATATAATTTGATAATCAATAGTTTTCTTTTTTTTTATACAAGACACGCGAAGGTCACGTTATTAAGCAATAGAATAATTTTATTTCTTATCCGGTACTTGCGTAACGATTACGTGAATTCATTAACAATCTCGAAGAGTACAGAATTCAGGAGATACTTAACGATAAATTTGTCGGTGGCCGGACAAATTCCGACCGAAACGGAGTACGTTCGAGTATTATTTATACTCGTAATGATACACTTCGATTATGTCGCTAAATCTCTCTGACACCTAAATTATAAACGATCTTATTATTATCTTCGTTTGCAGCGAAATGAAATATTCGTTTTTCGCTTGGATTATGACATCAGCGTCGCTGTGTTATGAATCCCATTATACAGACCTTTCTATGCACTGACATTCATAATTTCCGCTCGAGAAAATTGCCCCGGGCCAACAGTACGCTCTTTGCAACCTTTTGCGACGTCGGGTATATTTAATTTCAGGTTTCGATTACGTACAACAGTTTAAAGAATATTTTGACGATGACGTCCCACCACACTGTAGACCGCAACACGCGAATGAGCGTAACGGAGATTTTATGAGCTCGTGCTTTGATTATTTCTGCGGTTTTGTCGTCAATATCGCCACGGCACGCCACACATTTTAATGATTTTTACCATCGATAAAATCACGCAATTACAAAGGATACTCGGGTTATCCGAAATCTGTCTTGGCTTAATTAATATCGCGGTTGATACACGGGTTTCAGTAACGTTACATATGCTTCAAGTTGCTTCCTACCGTTTTTTAAGTAAAAGAAAATAATGATTTTTTGCATTGTTTATTAATATTTAATTCACGATCTTTAGTTTCTATTATTACAATTGTTTCTCATTTTAATGGATATTCCTACATGTTTTCGCAGCATTTGTTTCTTGCCGATATCACTAAGATATACAGTAGCCTGAATGAACTTTATCGATAGACATTTTTCCTATATCATTTCTCGGTAAGAATCGATGGTATCATGGAAAATAAAAGTTAAAACGAACGAGTTGTAATCTGCATTACAAAAATTGTCCACTCGCTGAATGTAAATGCGCACCAAGCGGAACACGTAAAACAGAATTTTACTGTAAGCTGAAAGATTGAAATCCGTTTCGAAACACGCTTCTAGAAAATGAATGAATCTCCGTGGCAAGTCATTAGTAAAAAATTCTGACATCGATGGAGGAGCTGATTAAAACTATTATCACGTAACAGGTAAACGTGTCCGTTCAGCTAGTTCATCATGCGGGTTTGTACGTTACGTTAAGGTAATTTTCCTTCTTCCAGCACAATTCTCATACACAGCTTGTGCGCACCGTGAAAATTCGCGTAACACCTTATTTTCCATTCTACTTCCTAGAAACTTAGCGGCTGTTTCCTGCCCAGGAAACCGACTCATCGCTTGTCAATTTCGGCTACAACCGTAACCGAAGTAGCAATTATAGCGCGGATTCTAAATAATCGCTACGTCGCAATTGCTTCTATCAAAGCAAATTGTGAATTTACGCAATACAATACGAGTGATCGTATACCAACTAGAAACAGAATCGAATGGATAGACATCTAAATGCGATGATACTCCACAATGGTAATAGCATCTGCTAAACACCTGTATGTTCTTCCATGTAAATTATGTGGAAATGATTATTGTATATTATTGGTTATACCGTACTGTTGCTGTTATTCTCTTCGTTCGTTTTATTATCCTATGGGATACTTCATTCAGTGAATATCATTATTTTTTTATTCTATATCAATTTCAATATTCTGAGATACCAACGTCGTTACGTTCATGTGAAAATCAGTCTCGTTTTTCATTATACCAAAAATACTCACATACCCATACCATATATCAGACACAAAGGAAACACGTTCTCTCGTTACCAATAGAGAGTTAAAATATCATTAATATTAAACAGTGATCGCATTTTAAAGTATAACGTTCGAGTAATCATTCTCGTAAATCCTCCTTTATCGAAGTATTATTCTTTTAACTAACAAACGTGGAAACTCGTTTAAAAAACAAAAGGAACTTTCTCTATCGGTTCTCAAACCGATCGACAAGATTTATAATATAAAAATAATCTTCGCTCCACAAAAGCAGGAAGTTTCACTGGAAATTAGTGTTTTCACTGGAGTAGCGAATCGCGAAGCGATCACCGTTAAACAAAGTTCATTAGCGTTGAAAACTTTTACCATACGTAAATATAATCGTCGGTAAATCTCGCGTACGATCTTAACGTTTGTGAACCAACATGACGCGAAATCTCTATCTTTTCCTAAACAATTTCCAGCCGCGGATCGTTGAAAAAGGAAAGTTTTCGCGGGAGCACGTGTTTTTGTAGACGGCGTAGAGAAAAGAATGATCACGGTGCACGATATAATTGTGGCAATTTCGTGGCACATTCGCTACACGGTAAAATAGGAACCGTTCCTTTTCGGTCGGATATCGACCCGCGAAACAGTTCATAAGCAGAGAAGCAAGAGGATTAGGCTGGTAATAAATCGTGCTTACGAACTTGGCTGTTGTCGTTGCGGCAGAGTTCATTGAAACTAATTTTCCCAATTCCTATCGAATGCTCGCGCAACTGAACGTGTTACGTCTTAAACGAAAAAAGAGGGAAAGTCAAAGAATAAAATGACGAAACTACGCGAGTACCACAGTACGATCGTCAGGTTGCCTAAAAATATTTCCACCGTTTCTGCGGTGTAACTTGAGAAAAACTTCGTCGAAACTTTATGAAGCGACTAGAAACCACTTACTAAAAGGAATAACTAAACTATTTCTTACTATTAGACCGCGGTGTTTTATCCACTTATAGGAAATTTAAAATCACAAAGAACGCACATAATATGCAAAAATATAAAATATATGGAAAGTGTAGTACTAATCATAATATTCGACAAATGAAATAAATCTCTGCCTAGATTCCATTTGTTTAAGTGGATTTATAAAAATACCAATTTCCATACTTACTTCCCATTATAATATCCGTAACTTTTTAGTTTCTTTTTAGTATGGTACGTTCATCGACAGTCACCTTGGGCTACAAATCTAGAAAACTTCTAGGAAATATTAAAACAGCAGAACATATTGCTCCGTGGTGTCTGTCCCTTCTCTCGTACAATTATATTCCGGCTCGCGGAAACCAGTAATGCAAATAATAGACAATCTATATGATTTTTTGTTTGCGCGCACACCCCGCCAGCTCTTCAAACTTATAAGTACAGCCCCGAGGCCCTTGTTACTTTCTGGGGCACGGAGTTTACGAAATACGCCGCGGGTTACGTTTGCACATTGTTCGCTCAAGGGTCGTGAAATTTGACATTTAACTTCCTACGAGAATAGATCCGGTCGGTATCCTTTTACGAAACGCTATTTTTGAAATCGTTGTTTCTGGTAAACTCTTGTAGCTGCGAACGAGACAACGACGATTTGCCACTTTGTTAAGCTATCGACGCTCGTCGCATCGACAAGGACGTCCCCTTAATGGACGTCCGCTATGAACAACGTTCTTCGGCGGCTGATAACATCGGATTGGAAACACGTCGTTCGTTTTAACATTTTATGACTCACTGCGTCTTGAATTGATAATGTCGTAGGTGCGGTTTAGGAATGGAAGATGAAAGTAATGTTATAGTGACATTTACCGTAATCGAGTAAAAATCTAATCTCCTATCGTCTCTCGGTAATAACATCTGCATAATACTTTAACGTTTGCCACTGTAATTTCATTTGTCGCGCGTTAGCCGCGTACGACAAGTCGTTACGTCAATACAATTTCAAAAATGCGTGCAACAGTGTTTCTGAATCACCCTGTAGATGCCACAGATATCGCTCTTTTTCTTGCCCATTCATGTTCGCTTAGCTATAAACGACGCGAGTGAATAGTTACACAGGTGTGCTACCTGCCGATGGTTTGCAGAAACCATTCCTCCGGTACACGGGTCCAATTAAAGGTACTTAATTATCGTCCGAAGAACCTACATATTTTTGCACAGGGCATTTCGATACGTATCCCTGTACACTGTTTGCCAATTTAGAAAATGAAATTCATGCGTATCCAATTTCAAATCGATATAATCGTAAAAGCTTATAAGGAATTGTAGCAGAGTTGGGATATTTCACTTTCCTTGAGATTTTCGTTTCGATTACCAGGGACGTTCAAACTTTCGAACATAAGAAATCGATTAGATAACAATGAGTAAGATTTGCAAACAAATGTAAATGTAAAAAGAAATAAATCCAGATTTTTATGTAACAACGGATAAGATCTTCAGGGAAGTGAATCGGTGAAAAATTAACGAATGCAAAAAGAAACGAACATTCGTTGAACCCCGTTCGTAGAACCAAACGATGCAAATGAAGCAGCAGGTGCACGAAGGATCTATTTGCAGGAGATACCTTGCTACGCAGTGACCCAATTAATTGCACTTAATTACTATCGTGGGACATGTGTAACGGCAGTGCGGTGCAGTTTTGCAATCTCCAAGAATTCGACTAGCCTAATTATCTATCTGTAGAACAACGCCGCTCGTAGATAACCACTGATAACTGGAAAACGAATATGCGTGCATATTACTCCGTACGATATTTACATGCCACTGTTGACTCGCGATGTTTGTAATTATCTTGTTGATATCACCTTGTTCTGCATCCGATGACATCACTGAAACAAACACATAAGATGAGGCCTTGTTAGTTACGATTATCAGTAGCACCAAACATTTGCAAATATCCGAATCTTGTGCGATCATCTGCTAATTATTATCGTTACTTCCAACCATTAACATCTACAACCAGTTAATAATATTTCAAAGTAAAAGATATATATTTTATGTGACGCGTAGCTATAACAAAGCCGAAGGAAGATCGTTTCGCGCGATTCTCGCGAAACTGCGAGCTACGATCTGCTCGATCACCTTCCACTAGCTTAAAAACTAAACCCAACAGGGATTATGTAAGAACACGAACGAATCAGTCGGATGAGAGGCAGAAAAAGTACGATGAAAGGAACGGACGAAGGAATGTCCGACGACTTACAAACAGAACGCAGATTTACAAACGTACAGGGTGTAAAGCAAAAAATTCGATGCGATATCTGTATCTTGGAATTTATACATTTTATACATTTTATATATATAAAATTGGACGATACAATTACAATTTGAAACGATATCCCGATTGAACGTGGTGTTGCAAATCCTTTGACAATAACGCATATTTCAATGAATATTTTAATTAAAGCTAAAAGTTTAAGAACAAAGACGAATGTTAGTCGTCGTACGATTATTTATGTGCGTACACGTTTGTATAAGTATGTTTCATTAATACAGACATATACGACAGGTGAAAAACATATTTTTACGTAAATTCTGTACGAGAAATTTTCCATCTTAGTTTATACTTATAGAATTTACATCGCAACGTAACTATAAAATATCTTAAATATTGCTTATTTGCAATTCATAACGTAATGTGTTATTCAACATCGATCTTCCGACGGTTTAACATTCACACGGACGAGGTATCTTTTCAGTTGTTCATGACTGTGCGTTTTATGGTGTATTAAAAGAACGTTATCCGAATCAAGCTGTTTTATAATGTTCCAATTGCCAAATAAGTTACAATCGGCATAAGTTTAGAAAGAATTACGGTATAGTCGAATGGATGCAAAATATAGTAATATAAAATTACGAGGTTAATTTGATTTTACATACAGACGCATATATGAAATCTTAGAACGTTCTTGTTCAAATTATTTGTTTTTCACATAGAATATTTCGGATCTCATCCAGTAGACTTTAATTTACTCTGATACAACAGTGCGTCGTTGGAATACGTAAAATATACCAGTAGTTAAGTTTATAATTGTGATAACTTATCTAAGTAACGCAGGCGCGACATTGAATTCTTTGAAATAAGAAAATGTACATTGCAATACGTCTATAATTACTTTTCCTAAAGTATATTCAAGCATGTTGATACGTTGTACCACCGACAAAGATGGATATAAATGACAGAAAATAAGTTCAATGTAAAGTAAGAATATCAGTTGCAGTGAAAAATACCAAAGTACTAAAAACTGAGAACATAATCACGTCCCTGCCATGATGATCGTATCATATAACACACCTATCATGCATAAATACACCACTCTCGTATATCTAGGTAGTTAATTGCATATCAAATTCTCAAATTCATATCAATAATCCCATTTAACGTTTCTCATCTATTTCGCTACGACGATGATAATTAAACGGCGGATATTTATGCAAAATAGTATTCTCAGGAATATCATTTAAAAAGGCGGAATCCAAACAGATAATCATCCTATTTGTTAAATATTATAATAAGTATTATATTTTATATTAGCATATTATTTACGTTTCATCGCTTTTATACTTTCGAATTTCATAAAAACCGCGGTCTAATGATAATCTTCGCCAATTTTCTATTTAATCTAATTCACGAAAATTGCAAGGAATTCGTTATCCAATATAGTATCCGTTTCTTCTGGCTCCAGTTTGGTCTCCCTAACACGAGCTACTGATATCTACGCCTCCGCGAAATTAAATTGCGCATCGGCCATTCCCCACAACGCGATCGCGAGATCGTGGATCCTTCTACGTCGCCTAAGATTCGAATTACGTTACAAAAGACAACAGCCTGTACGATGACCAGTAACGTAATTACATCCGTGGTAAATGTAGTTACATCGGACCGCCTCGTGGTAATTACAACATCTTGTCCGTCGAATCTGTGTTGGTTCCGTTGGTTGGCTGGAAAGGTTGGTAGCGTTAAAATCGGCACGATCGGTTAGAGGAGCGCGTGCGTGGATACATTAACCTGCGACATGTCAAGGATACAAAGTGCGAGACTACGCCTCGCGATCGCAGGCATCCTGGCCCGCAGGACCATACGATGCGAAACAGATACGGATTTCGTTTTGAATGAGTTTTTGAGTGGGGCTACGATGATCAACAGACTGGAGGTGGAGGAGGTGAGAAAGGAGGGATCCGCGTGTCGATTGGGGGGAGGACAGCAGTGGAGAACAGCGATATATGAAGGCGAAACCCGCGCTCCGCAGACTCAATAGCCCAGAGACTCCACGTGGTGTACCGTCGAACATCGCGAACCAGTGTGCCACCACCGTGAAACAGACATTTTTCTCTTTTTTTTTTATTCTCGTCTTTCCTTCCGCTTCGCTTCATTAAGCCACGGAACCCTCGTCTTCGATCCTTCTGCCACGCTTTTCTACCGTGTTCGAGTTTTCCGTTACGCCGGATAAAACACCGCGATAATCGTGGCCGGCGATCGAGGTGATAAGTTGTTACCATTGTCTTCTTATTTCGAAAGGATCCTTTGTCTTTAGACGAGGGGGAGAGAAAGGTTGGGAGAGGGAGAGAGAGAGAGAGGGAAAGATTGTTTCTTGTGACCGGTGATCGGTGATCGATATTCTCGGGAAATGGTAGCTAGCTTCCGATGAGAGAACAATCCGCTGCTGACGTTCGTTTGTTGTGAAGAACGAGAACCGGGGTTGTAGATCGAAGGGAGGACGCTGTTGCTTCTTTGTTCGACCGTCTTGCCTGCGATATCGAGAGGAAAATGGGCAAGGGTTGGAAAGGTATGTCGTTTATCAACATCTTAGAAAAGCGATGGCGAATCGAGCACTAGTCACGCGTCGAAATTATTAAAATTATGGGATACGACAGAACGCGATATCGCGAGTATGCGTAACGCGCACGTGTTCGAAAAGCTTCAAAATTTACATAATCTATGTAATATCGACAGAGTATCGATATAGAATTTCGAATCGGCGAAACGAAAAGCTACTTTGATGCGCGTCGACAAAATTTCGTAGCGTGTTAAAATTGATACCGTGCTATCAATCTATCGTCATTGTTTTAAGATAAAATCTAATCGCTGTGTGAATTACAACGTAACGCGCTGGTGTATATCTCTTTCCATTCGCCATTTGTTTCTAAAGGAATAATAGCAATAGTTAATTGAATAGATTACATGAATCAGAAAGATCTATCGCTCTATCAGAAAGGATTAGATTGCACAATTTACACTCCAACTTCATCTATTTCGGTATATGATTCGCGATAAATTTAAATTCTTATTAGTAAGACGAGCAATGTACACGATGATCGTAGAAGAAAATACATTTTCTTACGATCGTCAATGATTCTTTGATAAATGTGCGCTTCTGGATAGTGTTTCCAACTATGCCGATAGTTCGCACGCATATGGGCGATATCTCCGTCTGTTGGTTCAATAATAAATTGATTTCGTTGGTTCGATGATAAATAATAAATTACACGGGAAACATTTGTGTCGTTTCAGGATACGCTGATCGTTACGAAGGAATTTTAATCGGTCCTTATTTTTTGCAAATTTTGATACCGTCGATGTGTAAGAAAATTTTCTCGCCACTGCCATTTTCCTTGCTTTTATTGCACGTACTTTCTTTTCGTTATTTTACCGGCGAAACATATGCATTCGTGCGTTTTTATTTTTACTTACAACGTGATAATGGTAATGTTTATAATGTAAAATGGAACTCCAAAAGCGACAAATGTCTTTGCAGTTTTTTAAATGCAAATTGCAGTACGTACAGTTACCTTAGAATATAATTAGGTTTCTTTATATGAAATCGCGGTATCATTATGTCGTGGTATCCATTATGTCAATTACGTAATGACAATTTAGCGTGTGTTGCGATCGTAATAGCTTTTAGCTCAACATAATATTCGTCCAACGATAATCGCAAAAACAGAATTTCAACAATGTCGCCCCACTGAAAAATTTTCGCGCATTCTGTTTACACCTTTCCCTTTGTTTTATAGAACGCAGCAGCTTTGCGTCATCTGTCTCATTGACTTCTGTTGCATAATTACTCTCCCCTCTCCGTTAACAAAAAAAAAAAAAAAAGAAAAGAAAAAAGAAAGAAAGAACAGAAAGGTAACGAAAAGAAAGAAAGGAAAGCAAACAAGTACAAAAACGTCGGCATAATGAATTCATACTTGTATTTGAATGATCGATACACCAGCGGACAAGAAGACGGGATTTCTTTTGTTAAAGATAACAATCATCGTAACGTATGCTTAAAAAGACGACACCGACAATGACGAATATTCGCTTGTGTTCGCGCTCATTTGTTGAATACACTACGAGATTTGACGTTTCAATAAAGACGGACAGTGAGAAACGTCTTCCATGTCTTTTCATGCGTTATTTAATTACCAACAAAATGTTACATCGAGAATGCAAAAATGTTGCTCGACGATGTAATCCGAATGGTCACACGTTATTTTCTTGTTCTTCTTGTTCGTTCTGTCCAGGCGTGAAAGATTTCGTCGGCCTCGAAGAGGTGATGAAGTTCGAGTTTCTGTTGAAGCTGTTCGCCGAAACCTTGGGAACGTTTCTTCTGGTGCTGATCGGCTGTGCATCCTGTATCACGTGGACCGCGGACAATCCTCCGACGGTGGTACACATCGCGTTCACCTTTGGTCTGGCTGTCGCCAGCTTAGCTCACGTAAGTCACGTGTTCGATACACAATTATTAATGTTCTACTAGGAAAAATAACGAGCTCCGACCGACTCGACAAACGAAATTAACTGTTACCGCACCGAGAGCCGTGATATAACTTTCGTTTCATGATTTCGCCTTCAATTACGCGCAATGGTATAAAAAATATCGAATATTTTCGGAAGATCGACAAGTAAGATTGGTAGAGGCGCACTTTTAAGTAACGAAGGAAAATAAATAGCCGGAGTAACTTAGTCCATTATGTTAAGACAAAATATTTCACGTTTTTCAGCGCTGATAATCTTGCTAATTATCAAAGTCGTTGATAAGAAGATTTGCTCGATATGAACACAAGTTTAGCAAGGTAATTTGGCTTCTGAAACGTAGAACAATTTGATAAGATCTAACAATTTTTTCGATGAAAATGTTTATCTTATGAAACGGTAATAATTCGATTTATCTGATAAAATAAGTAATTTTACCAAAGAGATTTAAAATTCTTTCGAACCTCCCCGCGTCTTATCATGGTTTTAAGACATCTCTCCTTTACTTTGTTCCGTCGTTTACTTATAAAATGCAAAACAATAAAATATTTGAAACTTTCGCATAAATTGATTAATACGAAGAAAGATAAATAATGATTTGCCGAAATTTCGGCAGCCCACGCGCTCTCGAGTTTTCCTCGTGGTGAGTATTACTCACGTGATAAATCGTTTGCCACCTCGCATTTATCTGATTTCATTGAATGGACAAAAGTAATCGTGTTCTTCACTCGTCCCATAAGAATCATGTACTTGGAGCACACGATGGTGGGGAAGAAAAAGAAAGGGGGGACTCCATTCACCTTACTAAAACGTCACGCCAGGTGAGGTTTGACGAACGGACCGTTTCCATTGCTCTCACTATCGTTCGTTCATTCGTACGCGATGCTTCATTTTTTTTTTTTTTTTTTTTTCAGTCGATTAGCAAATTGAGAATTAATTTGTTTGGTCGATAAGTCCGCACGTGCAAATTATTCATCGTTGAAATCGAAAGCGATCAGGCAAGGTCTTAAAGTTTTACGATCGATTTCGTATTTCGTTTTCTGTTAAATCGATCGTACCGTTTTACAAATTATCAAGAATTAGTTGAATTCTTGAGATTTCATGATCGTATTTTTCATTTGGCTTTAAAACACTTTTACGAGTTTGCCAATCGTTAGGAACTGTTTTTGGGCGAAAAGAACAGATCTTTTCAAAGTTTTAATATTATTCCAGATAAAACGGTAGAGATTCTTCGTGAAAGTAAATGATCCCTGAGATCAATTCAATTGAACGTCGAGATCAAAGACTGGCGAAAAATTATATCGCAGTATGTAATAAGCTTTCGTTAAAATCTCTTTATCGATTAACCCAGAAAGTAAGATAATATTTGAGGTAAAAGCTAAAATGGCTCAATAATTGGATATGTACAAGTATAATTAAGAGATTCGATCTGAAAAAAGATCGCGTTAAATATTTACTTTCTGTTCATATTACATACATATTTCTTTTTTTATTTTTTTTTTTTTAATAAAATTCGCTTATGAGAAGCCAAATAATAATCACCGTGCGGATTACTTTTTATTAAGAAATTTTAATCATGTATTTTCTCGTAAAAATAGGTGTTTATGAAGTACATAAATCGTTATTATGCAATATTATCGAACCACTCTTTATTTTTATTTCCATCTTGTAAATTATATTGCACCATAAATTTTTAGATTTAATCGATTCTTTTTATTTTTATTACACGCATCTGCATCAATCAATGATAACAACTACAATTCTTTTCACAACTTTTTGCAACTTCGTTCCTCGTACGATCTCTTCCCACAAGAATTACTTAAGAAGTTTCGCGTAAAAAGGTTGAATGTTCGAAAACCAACGCGTTCAAATCTCTCGTATATTTGTCTGATTTTCATCACGAAAGAAAGCTAATAATTTAATGAGAATATTTCCTGAGAATTCTCTAGACATCTTTCCACTGGCAATTTATCGTTTGTTCCGAAAAAGTGTAACGCTTATTGTTGATCGACTGGAGAAAAAAATAGGTCAGACGTTGGTTGCAAGTAGCAGACAGCAGAGTAGAGAAGTTGAAGCGTAAAGTACCGAAGCGAACAACCCGGCGAGCAACATTTTATCGTAACATGTGCCATTAAACGAAGTAAATCTTTTTTAAACGTGACTTATTTTCTCTTTCGGAACATTATTTTCCTCTCTGCTCAATGCCAACTTTCGCAACTCGTTTCAATCTCCATACCAGCAAAGACAATTCGACGATAAATTTCACGCATCTCTGACCCGTCCCTCGATATCCGAATATTTCTCATTTTTCAAATTGAATTCTGCAATGAGAATCTCTCGTGCTCGAAAAATGAAACGTTATCGCTAATTTCTGTAATTTAGTTTCCCTCTGAGTGATAATTGTAACGATAAAATCTAAGATAAATATGGTACACAAAAATCGACGATGTAAAACTAGACTATACTCGTCGCAATCTGCTCCGAATTGAAATGAATTCGTTCAATCTGGTAGAGACGACAAGCAAATTTTTCATAAAACATAATAAAAGTTCAAAAATTGTAATATGTGGTACATGAATGGTACATGAACAGGTTGATTGCCGTGCAAATTTCATATATTTTTTTTTTTTAGGATCCGCGATAGATTAAAATATACCACATCGTAACATTTAATTTTTGCGAAATACTATTTGCCTGCTTTCTTTTGACAATGTTGTCTAAATCATTCACATTCTTGAAAATTTAGTCCGTGAAATTTGTTGTCCATGAAAAAATATAGTGGAATTTATCTTATCTTAATCATTCTAAAAAATTTAGTGACCTGGATCATCGGTGGTCACCGTGATAGCGAACGTATTAAAAATATCAATAATTCTATGAAGCATCGACGAGAGATAAACCTGGTGTGTTAGCGTAATCGTTGAACTAGGCGTAGGTAGGTTGAACACGTGGGAAGCAGCTGGGTCCACGAAATCAGTAATCTGCGAATTCGATTCCTTTCTGAAACGTTTAGCAACCAGACTGCCTGTCTCTTTCTCCTTCTCCGGCTCGATCTTCACCGGAAGGCATGAACTACAAACGAACAGGCTCTCTTTCCCGCGAACACGCGCGTCCAACCACACGCAAACCGAACCTTACTCCACATTCATTAACATTTCAAAAAAAAAAAGAAATAAAAAGAAAGAAAGAAAAAGATCATTTAAGCAAGAAACAAATCAAGCGAGCATGCGTCTCAATGACTGACATCGAGTTCTCTGCGAGATCTGTCATTACGAGGATTTAGAATAAAGCTAGTTCGCGTAACCGTGAGTCTATATTACATAATAATCGAGTCTATAATGGTTCGTTCAGAAAGAATGATAAATTTAGATCGATCGAATGTCGTTCGGCGTGTTCCTTTTAAGAATCTATTCAACGAAGGAACTGTACATCGTCTACTGTACAGTGTCTATTGGACGTATATTTTGTCATTTAAAAATACACTTTCAGTCGTAATTTAGAAATACGATACACCAAACGTATAATCTCAGACGGATGACTTGTAACAAACTCAAAATTTCATACTGTCTAAAGAAACAGAGACTGCGGATTTTTCTGTAAATTCGTATTTGTGAGAATTTAACTTAAACGAGCAAAACCTGACTAGAGAATTATTTTATCTATGAAATATTAAAAAAAAGCACTGATACTTTCATATAATATATTTCGTATATCCTTTCATATAACGTGCATTCTGTGCAATTTTGTATTTTCAAATTTCCTACGGATGCATAAAAACTCGCAGTCTAGATACATACGTTTAAAAGCACTTCGAAAAATCTTTTTCCACTTTTCCAAATATTTCTTTCCGACTTGTTTTACTTGGGAACGTAATGCGACGTAACTCGAGCTAAGCTAGCGAATCACTCGCCGATCGAATTATCAATTCAGTCTCTTCTTCTTTATCTTCTGACGTTCCTGTGCTACAGTACGGAACGACGATCGGACTAGTGGATACTTTGAAGTATTTTGCGGTTAGACCATCCTTAGTTCAGGTAGTCGAGGTCTGTCGGTATTTACTCGTCTGCGTTTACTCTTGCGACGTTAACGAGTAAGTGGAAGCGAACGGGTAAACGGCAAGGTATAAACGACATTAATCGAACGCTTTAAGGGTACTTTAATATATACAATCTCGTACATTCGTTTTTGCTTCATTTTTCCATTATGCGAAAGAAAAAGTGATATACACTTCAAATACTCATTTTTATAAATTTATAAACGTAAAGAGTGTGGCAACTTTTTAATGAAGTTAAATTATATTAAATTACATCGTGGAACATTTTATACCTCAACCAATCAGTTTCCATTCTGCGATCATTTATCACAATTATATTCACGACTTGGCCGCGTATAAATATAATTTATATAAATTTGAAACATTAACACGCATTACCTATGTACGTCCTTTATTGCCTATGCTCTCATTGTCAGCAATGTAAAGTCGTATAAATATCTAATGACAAATATGCATCGACTATCGCTATTGCCAAATAACACGTGATTATAGTACGAAAAAATCTACGATGGCTCCAAATTTATATTTGTACTTTCGCACTTATATAATTTTTTATTTATGTAATTTTTGTAGCCACGCGAAGGTATTATACTAAAAATGGTACGAAATTTCACATACCTGAATCTAAGTAATTAATATGTACACGCGCTATAACAAACACAATGGTGTACGAATATTTCTTGTAGCCACTGTATATCGACACGAAGAAATCACTATTTGTTATTAGATTAACAGGTACAAGTACGCGTCCAGTTTCCTTCTAACCAGATGTAAGTTTCTCCAGGTGGTATAAAAATGTCATACAACCGAGCTAACAGTTAGGCGGTACAAAAAGGCAAAAATATTTTTATACGCAGAGTCTGGCGCGTGTGCAACGCCTTTTACGCATACGCGTTACGTATGCACACGCGTGTATTCCGTTTTACACGTGACGTTGGTTGATCTCAGAAAGCCGCCGGCACGTTGGTAGAAGGGTAAATAAGGCCGCTGATTCGCCCAAGGGGATCTAACTCTCTGGATGGTGCAATTCTGCCCCGAAGGCTCCGACAACCTACTCGAGACCGCTGACTCGCCTCGAACCTCCGATCGGACTAATGTGGCTCTTGTTCTGTCTCTTTTAATACTTTATTTTCCGACAGCCTGCACGCTGCAGATACGCCTATTTATAATCCTCTGTGTCGTTCCTCCATGTATTTTACTTCGTCGCTCGTTATCTCGCGAGGAAAGGTCACAGTCGTTGGGTCATCGATTTTCATAATATTTTTCCCGATGAATCATATTTTGCCATTTTCGTCAATATTTGTTATTTGAGAAGATATTAAAAGTGATCAGTCTATGTCGTGGACACGATAAATTTCTATTAATTCTGTGTTCATGGGACGGACAAACGAACGTTGCTCGCTTTAATAACATTTTTATACACGACGATGGAGGTCGTACATGAACCGTAGAAATTATTCCGCCACGTTGTATTTCCTATTGTCAAATTCACAAAAGTCAACGAAAGTTTCACAAACCAGCGGCAAATTATGAATCAGAGAAGATGCAAAGAAGATAATTAGATATTGACCAAGTATGTCTGCCTGATAATGTGATAATATTTTGTTGAAGATACTTGTGTTTTTCGTGTTTCTACGATATGCATCATCCTGTACATTGTATTTATATAACGTAACGAAACGACAGTAAATTTAAAGATAAGGAAAAAGATTAACAAAAAGGTGAAGGAAAATATTACAAAATAAAAGGACCGCGGAAAACAAGTTACAAAAGGGGGAAAAAATAATTTATTGATCGTGAGAGATTTGAATTCGTGATAGAGTAATTCAAGAACCTATCACTCTACCACATTTGTTTCTTATAAAATGTTTATTTGCCACGTAAATTACAACATTGTAGCAGTGTTTCGACTGCACGTTCAGCTGTTCGCATGATGCTAAAAAAGAAATCCACAAACACGTAGGTCATTACAGATCGCTGTACATTACATCGGTATTACGCGAAAGAAAAGTACGCAAATAAACATATCAATATGATGAACTCATGGGTCAGACTTACCACCTTCACTGTCACAGCTATTTTCATTCGTTCGTTATCGTTGCCCGACGCGTTATACATATTTAGTCGGTACATTCCTTCGGTTTCGTAATTGTTATTTACATAATTTCATTTTCGGTTGGGTTTACTTTTACGTTCGATCTTCCTCTGCTCGGGCGGTCGTGATCTTTCTGTTTGCTCTTGGCTTTCTTCGATTTTTTGCCTGACTTTGGTTTGTCAATTAGTCCTTCGGCTTAGCGAATCGAAAGGGAACGCGATATTTCGACGCTGGCAATTATCACGATTCTCACATTGTGGGACGTGGAATGGGTACAGTGAGTCACGCTGACTGAAAGAGACGAAGCGAGCATTTTCGATACATAGGGCGTAGTGTAGCTATCGTATCTTTCTTTCTTGCGCATTTACATACGTAAATTTAAATAAATTCCTTTCTTTTCTTTTTACGTGATGCGTACGTTTGACAATAAGAAAGGTCCGAAAAAGAACGAGCGAAAAGGAAGAAAAAAATAAGGTACGAACGTCGAAGGTGTCGGCGATAATTTCAATGCAAATCATACGTTTCCCGCCCTGCATTATGCGCCATTTGTCGCAAACGAACGAGGAGTTGTCAAAGAAGAAGACGTTAACATTGCATAATCATGTTGCGAAGCGTAGAATGAAAAATGTCGAGGATGATTCCACGGGATACGATCTCGACGCAGCTTTGCACATTTGCTTCGAGCTTTACGAGTCGTGCAATTAGTGAGACAACTCGAGGCGTATGGTAAAAATCCGAGACGAAACGGTTAAATTCGATTTGTTCTGCTTGATAATGAATCGTCATTGACGACAAATGTTGAGAAAAACGCTACTTATTAATCTTCCATCGCGACGATACGCGTGCGAGAAGCGTACCCTGTTATGGACAAAGTAAGTGCCCACTTATGATTAATGCTCTATGCTGAAATCATTTTCGCGTTTTCAGCGGATCTGCATGCTTTTACGGAGCCGTTCGTGATTTTATCACGATCTGCATTTTCCCAAAAATTACTCGAATACCTCCAGAAAATACAATTTCGTTATTTCTCTGAAAGATTGTTTAAATTCGTCGGTCTCGCGAGAAACGTCACAACCGTAATACACCGATCTTGATCAAACTTTACAGACTCATAGGCTACCCAAAAATATTCGTCGCGTATTTTCTCTTGCCGGCAATGACTCGCATCTCGAGCGTGAGAACGGCACCCAAACTTTAGGGTTGAAGACATATCTTTTAAAATATCTCGAGAAATAAATAATAGAGATAAAAGAATTACATCGACGAACGAATTTTGCGTTTTCTGAAAGATCGATATTACTGTATAGAAAAACTATAGGAAAATTCGTTTGTGTAAGTAATATATCAAAAACTATAATATTTTGTCACTGTTGTTAAAGCGTATTCAAACAGAATGCTGTAGTTTCGTATGAACAAGTAGAACTTCGTGAGTTAATTTGGAGTGCCATTTCAGATAGAAAATGCCTAATAAGTCTATGCCCATTCGCGGTCAGACCGCAAGGCAATATTGTTCTTTACGCTGCATGTACATAGAGCTGTAAAAAAAATGAAATGGCGTTATTCGCCATCCGGAGTATAAGAAATGTTTACACACTGTCACGTCAGGTGAAACGAAAAGAGACACATAACGCGTAACACCTGCAACAACTATCCCAGGTAACGTCATCACGCGTGCATCAGATAAGCGATATTTCACTTGCGTAATTCGAGGCGTACACTCCTTGGCGAACAGCAGACCATCATCACGAGCTATCGTTTGTCACGTTTTAGATACCTCGTATATCGTTCATCTACCTGCGCCATACGATGTCCCATGTACGTTGCGGGAACACGTTGATAATCCTTTAAAGCCATTTCTTAACGATATCATAGAACTGCTATGCGATGCGTGACACGCGTGCGACAGACCGCAAATTAATAAGCACGCTTCTGTCCAAGACAGTAGAATCGACTATGGTTTAAGCAACGCCTCCAGTAAAACAGAGAAATTTAACGAACGTTCATGCAGGACGATAATTTTACGTAGAATTCGTTGTGCCCCCTTGAATTTTGCAACTTTGTTGCGTGGGCATTTTGAAAGAATTGCAGCACAATGATTGAAATTAATTACTACCAATTTTCAGTTCTTTTCGTTTGCGTAAAAGACAACGCTTCTTTTACGACGGTATAATTAGCTAACTGCAACAGTCTATGATTTGTGACACGTTTATCGTTATGTGTCTGGTAAACCAAACGTCTTACAGATGTCCAGATTCGTCACGTAGGAACTTACATAGACTAATTTCTAGATCTGGACTCTTGAATCTTTTGGATGATTCTATTAAGAATGCAGAAAAAAAGAAA
Source organism: Bombus pascuorum (assembly GCF_905332965.1). Lineage (NCBI taxonomy): Eukaryota > Metazoa > Arthropoda > Insecta > Hymenoptera > Apidae > Bombus > Bombus pascuorum. Next base: position 6,003,647 of record NC_083490.1, read on the forward strand.
ACATAGAATGCTTTGTACGAGAGGATAATCGTGATACGTACGTGATTCCTTGTTTCGTTTGAAATTCGCGATAAAATCGATCTTGTCGTAACAGCTTTACATATATCCTTCGGCAAATATTAGAGTCATCTTGCTGGAGGTCTTTTCGGAGGCCTATGAGAGAGACCGCTCCCTCGTCTCGAGCTGTTGTGCAACGTGATCCAAGAGTGAAAGATCATTGTCCCGCATGATCGTACATAAACCTTGCAGCTCGTGTGCAAGTCGTGCACCCTAATTATGCGGGCAAGACCACCGTCATACTCTGTGAATTTTACGAAGTACGAGTTAGTTTCTCGTGCGAAAACCTGGAATCTCTTGCACAATAATTTAGTAATTAATAACATCGACGGATTCGCGAACGACAAATCGACAGGTTATAGATCGTCGTTTTAAAAATAATTCTTGCAATTTTACAATTGTTTCATCGAACGTGACAATCGGCTGACTCGTAGCTCGCAAAATCTTCGCGTCGTACTTACTCTGCTTGTAATTTGATTATTAATATCGGTTCAATCGTACGAAATAATTGTTATAATTAACGTTTACTATGAATGAATAATACGGTGATTAAACGATGTGTTCGAATCTGTATGTACGTTGATCGTATTCAACAAGCTGAACGCGATAAAAGTTTCACGTTCTGACAAGAAGATCTGACGCAAATAGAACTTCTTACGAATAGCAAAAAAGAAGTACAAGATCAGAGGTTATAGCGTTCAAACTCGAAAGAAATCTGTTGAAACGTGCTTCGTTAATGATCGGATTAATATTCAAGACACGTACAAATTACGTGTTTACGCGTCTGAAACATATGATCGATCGAATACAGCTGGTAGTTACAGTTAAATGCGACACTCATGACATTACGGTGGATTTCTATGTACCGTAATTTATTTAAGAGAACGAGAGCCGAGGCAAATCCGCGAACGCTCGACCAACGTATCCTCGGGCTGTGGGTCGTAGATCACTACGTGGGTCACGAATCTCAATGATGTAGAATCTTTTTATCTCGTCTAAACAGTTGAACGGATTACATATATCGTTTAGAGACGATTTCCTCGTATTTTACTTGACGAACATCTTTCAATTTTCAATCCACCGACATCAACAAGAACGCCGAATACATGCCGAGACTATTTATCTGAAAAACGAGATTTATTATTAAAGAAGAACTTAATAAAGCCGAAGTTTCCTTGTATCTTCGTAACAATCCATGTGCGAACGAAAGAAGCCGGCGCGGTGCGTCAACCTGGTTTCAGCATCTCACGAGCCTTCGAAGTTCACAATTTTTCGCGTGTGCTCGTTTCTCGAACGTTGTTTCGCCACCGGTAAATCCCATCGTAAGTCTACGATATCTAGACGTTCTGCAGAATTAATAATTCAAGATTAATGCGAGATAAGCGGGTCGCGCGGCCCGTGCACACCAAGAATCAGAAGACGTCGAGAAGGTATAAGAAGAGAAAAAAAGGAGGAAAAGAGGACGTACATATATGAAAAGTTTTATCGAGGCGGGAGCTGCCGAATAAAAGCCGAAGTTCGTTTATTGCTCTTCTTGGAACAACCGAGTGCAGCGTTGGACGAAGGACGCACCGGTGCTCGATGAAAAGTTGAAGCAACACTTTCCCCTTTGTAGGTTCGCGTGTCTACGAACGTCACCTCGCGCTTGTTGTCCAGCCACGATGAGCCGCGTATTAATTAAAATAGGACATTTTTCATTCGGCACAAGGCCTCTGTTCCTCGGGGACGTGAAATTAATTTCTACAAAAGCGTATTGGAACACGACCTTTTAAAGCGACAAACCCTTCGTTCTTGGTAATTACATGGCGTTCCCGCGAGCTCGACCACTCGCGTTTCGATTAAATGAGAGCCACGCGTCGCCTGCGCTCCATCCTGTAATTAATAAAATCAATTAGTCGATATCTCGCCGTTTGATCTTTGCTCGAAGCACCGCGCATTCGGACAATTTATGCCGAATGAACAACGTGGCTGCTATCCTCGCGACAACGTCGATAAAAGGCACAGCGAATAACCGGATCGAAACGAACAAGAAGAAGAAGAAGAAGATGAAGAAGAAGAAAAAGATAAAGAAAAAGAAGAAGAAGAAGAAGAAGAGGAACAAGAGCAAGAAAAGGAGAAGAGCGTAAGGTCGGAGAAGATGAGTTACGTAATCGCAGCAACTCGTCGGCGCATGTGTACCGATCGCCCGGGGCGAACGGAGACCTTGTCGACGTGCATGAGAACTGGGCCGTGCCGCTCCGCGCCGCGCCAATGTCCACCGCCATCCCGATTTTACTGGACTCAAATCGAACCACCCACCCCTTTCTTTCTATTGTGCCCTGTTTAAATTTCCTTACTCTCTGTACTAACTATCTATCATTTTTTTAATAACATGCATTACGTTGTTAATGCATTACGTTTTGTTCCTGAAGAAGCAAACTGGCTATGTTCGCAAAACATCGGGACGCGAGACAATGCGAGTATCAAACGACACGATTGAAATCCGAAGAATCACAAATATATCGTGTAATCACGGTACAAGTTTAAAATACAAAAAGAAAGGATCGTTTTATGTTTTTAATGTTCCGATCTGCTATCTTTTCTTCGAGTTCTACTCTTCCTCTCGTTTTCTCTTTAATTATGTAAAAAGAACCGAAAAAATAGACAATTTTATTATCTTTTATTACCTTGTTCCGTCGCACCTTTTCGCCTTATAGACTTGTAGATTAGGGGTCATTAAAAAAAGCTGAATTTTTATAAACCGAGCATTCGAGAATATTTGTCAAGTTTATTTTCATGTTCTACCGAAGCACGCGATCAATCTTTGGAGAGGAGGATCGCGCGAGAATCTTTTCCTTCTTTGTAAATTGACTCTCCAACTAGCGTCTTTCATCTGTCTCAGTCTTTCCTCTTGTAACTTATTTTCTCACTACTCGATTTCGTTCGGAATCTCAGCTTCTTCCAACTGGTTTCTGTCACGATACCGCCACAAACATTTCCGGCAGGCTGACTGTCGTCGCAGAGTCTGCGACGTATTTGCTCTTACTCTCCCGGCTCATCTACGACGCATCATACTTTGATATTTGCTCGTAAGAAATAAGGAAGCCATTTATATACAGGAAAATCTTTACTAATTTGGTTAACATAAATACGCAACGTTCATAGTTTCTCGATAAATATTTTTGTATCGATACCAAAGACATATCTTATCAATACCGATTGTTCTAATTATATTTCTAATTATTATTCTAATTATATCCATCTTCTAATTATATTTGTTGAATTCTTAATATACTTATATGTATATCGTTCTATCGATAATAAATGAGTTTCATTTCGTCTCATCGGCACGTTTATGAATCAATTTCTCCGACTATTCGCGCCAAAGAGGATTGTATACTTTGCGCTGCAAAAAAGGACGTACAAATCAATCGCATTACGTCAATCTTTCTTAAACTCGTTCGTCATTTATACTACTTACAAAGGAACACGCATACGCGCGCATTTATTGCCTCGAGTTTGCAACGTGAATTAAGGGCGACTGTTGCCATGCAAGATATACAGAGTCACACACGCGGTTTCAAGGGCTCGAAGCGACACGGTTGCGCCTCGAAAATGGCCCGCTTTTTGATACAAAATTCAGATTTACAATCGTAATTCCCATCACACGATCATTCTTCGAATTTCTGACGATTCCTCGATGACCTCAGCTTCCAAACCAACATTTTGTAAAAGTGGTCATGGATCCGACGATAGCACTTTGATTTCACCGCGAGTATGCATACAGTCAGTCGCGAAAGTCTACATATATCCCCCAAGTATAGAATTATAATCAAAAATTTATTACATAATTGTCTCGATACGTTAAAACAGATATTATTCGAATGTAACAGAATTTATTCAGGTTCATCTTTACTAGAAAAAAAAAAACAAAAAAGGATTAAAAAGATATAAAATACACTGTTACGAAAATAACTTAGACTTATTATATCAATATCTTGCAGCCTCCACCTCCCTGCGTAATCATCAATAATGGCCCGGTATCTCCTTGGCATCGATGAAATCAAAGGTTTTGTAATTTCTCATGTAATTTTATCTTAAGATTTTTCCGAGTTAAATGTTTGAATTTTTGTAATTTCTTGCGGAAATACATTAATGATCGCGTTCATATATAAATATAAATAATATCGCGTCAAAGTGTGTTTTCAGTTTCTTTGGAGAGTCAGATACACGAAATTCGATAGGCGTACGTAGACTTTCGTGGCTGACTGTATGTGTCGACTGTATGTACGCTGGTCGGCCATGCTCCAGAAATTGTGAAATTTGAATTAGAATTAAGGAATTTCTTGCGAAGATAAACGCGGTTACTTTGACGGACAGATTTCAGAGCACGGACGTATTATCTTTTCACGTAACATGTGCACGCGTGTTACCTGTTTCTAGAACTACTCGAGTGAATCATTCAAGTGTACACGGTTGCTTAGAAATCTGATAACAAGCTAGAACACTTTGCCCCTTTGCGAAATATCACTAGATTTTTTGTAAATATTTGCCGAATCTGTCATAGATCTACAGGAAGTTACCTGAACTTCTAACTCTAAAATATATTACTATAGTTTACAATGGCTTATTCAAACGCATATTCTTTTTGTTGCAGGTATTAGGTCCGATTTCAGGATGTCACGTGAATCCAGCGGTATCTATGGGACTTTTAGTAAGCGGGAATTGCAGCTTTCTAAAGACCATTTGTTACATAGTTTGTCAGTGTTGCGGAGCAATCGCAGGTTCAGGAATTTTAAAGGTAAAATCAACAAAAATTCCTAAAGAAACGACTTTGAATTTTTTATTCAACCGATAACCAATCGTTATTACTAATTAGCACTTTTACCGTTGATTGAATTCTCATTACAAGCAGTATTATAGCCTACCAAATAATTCTTTAATCTTTATTTTTTAAACCTGTTTTTAAGTTGCACGTGTGTATATCACAAATATAGATACAGCCTGAGAATTGTTTTTTGTCCTGTAATTATCCAACAAAGCTTTTTAGTCGCCTGATTTTAATTAAAACGTCGTTTTAATTTAAAGGTCAAGGTTTTATCATTTGTTTGCCGACATTCGTTACATCAGAAAATAACGACTCAAAGAAATTACAGGTATGCATTATGCCTGATCCATTCGTGACAGTTAATTCATATAGACATGCATAGCCGTCAATTTCGATGATTAGCCTTTGTTGGTATATACCTTACAATTCGTAGATCTATATCTCACGATTCGCAATCGAATACAATATTTGATTACTTTTCAAAACGTAATATATTAAAATATTAAGTATGAGAAAAGAAACAAATTCATCGACAGATCTTTCAAAATAAATGTACAACAATTTTATCGATATTATACTTTCCCGTGTATTTTTTGCATACTTTTGTTCTTTAAATAATGGCCAGCAGTAAATAAGTTTCTTTCTTTAAACTAGGATAAAGCATAACTGTTAGGACGTGCTTATATCTGAAATACTGTCGCATTAAATTATATAATGCAATGTGATAGCCATTAAGCCCACAATTACAGTTGCTGGACTGTATGTAGTTGTCGAAAACCAGAACCCATTGAAAGAACCGCGGCTATAATTATCCAATAAAAACTCTACAATTGAGGAACGAGTATAGTTACCTTTTTCGGCTTTGACATAATGTCCCATGCTAACAGTACTAATTGACGTGATCGAAACAGCATCGAATCATTCTTTTAACTGATCGTCGATCGTCATTTTAGTATATATGCCCCAACGAAACGAAACGAAACCCGCGAAAGATCGCGGTAAGTTGACAAGCTGTTCACGAAGGATCCACTGGAATTTCTAAAAGGAAATTTGTAATATCTATATTTATGTAAATTAAATATAATAAATCTATATTCGTATTCGAAGTATATTTATAAAATTATCCAAGACGATTGAAACGGTTCAAATTATTATTGCTGAGGATGTCTTAAAAATGATCCATAGATTATAAATTATAAATAGATAGGTTTATAGATAAATAGGATCTCCACTTGCAGTAAATAAAGAGTAAAACGAAGAAACAACTTAATTTAATATTCTTTACGTCTAACATTCCTCCATACCTTTTACATTACTAGTTTAGCGATTATATGTGCAATTTCATATTTTTGTGGGGATAATTTAAAAAATAGAAACCAAGTATGAATATTTTACTTGTAAATGCATCGAAATCAAAATCCACAGTCTACAGTGTACGCATTACGCGTCATTAGCCTAAACACTCGCTGCTGTCGCCCATTCTCTTACAACATTTATCCGTGTGCCATATACGGTACATGTTATGATATATTAGTAGTATCATAATATACAGTACATATTGTAATACCTTCAAAATGAATATAATTATTTGCAGCTGTTGATCCCTGTTGAAGCGGCAAATAAGGGCTTAGGAGCTACAAATTTGGGCTTACTGGTCAACCAAATGCAAGGCATCTTCATGGAAGCGATCGTTACATTCCTGCTACTTCTAGTTATCCATGCAGTAACAGATCCCAAGAGAACCGACACAAAAGGATGGGCGCCTTTGGCGATCGGATTGACCATCACCGTGGCTCACATGGCTGCTGTACCTGTAACAGGAAGTAGCATGAACCCGGCTAGGTCGTTAGGTCCTGCGATCGTCCTTGGTAAATGGGACGATCTGTGGATCTATTGGGTCGGACCGATCCTCGGAGCCTGTATCGCCGGTGCCTTGTACAAATTGGCGTTCAGACATAAAACGATGGACGATGAAGCTTCATACGACTTCTAACAACAGAATCGAACGTAAATATCGCTTACGATGTGGACCTGTTTCCTGTAAACGAAAGAAACAAGTCAAAAATCATGTTGATATCTGCTGAATGGAAATTTACTGCATTTGACGTATTAAAGAAAGTTTAAATGGTGCTTTTCACGAAAAAAGGAAAAAAGAAATAGGAGAAGATATCGTTCGGTTTAATTCGTATCCGAAATTGACGATAAAGTATTTTTGCAAAACAAAACACGACTGATCGAATATTTTAAACTGAGAAAGAAATGGACGTTCTGTTTATAGTCTGAGTAATCTTTTAACAAGTATTTAGTACAATTAGATGTTTAGTAAACTAAATCCTTGCATTGTTTTAGATACTACTTATAATTGACGAGACAGGGTATATTTATACGTTTCAGTTTTTTGCATTTCGATCGTTGGAGGAAGAATCAAGAAACAAGTCAATTAAAATTCAACGAAATTAAACGATGTAAACGCAAATCATTTTGCAATACATTTGACCGCGTTTTCCGTTAATTTTTTCTTATGTACTTTGCATGCAATGATCTACGAAAGATATATATTATTCGAAGGAGAAACTTAAACAACATCTTGTTTAGAATAGATTTTGTTATTGTTAATAGTATAATTAATGAAGTATATCTGTTTAATATTTATCATATTTTTAATGACGATAAAAGAAAAGAATTAATACGCTCTAAATGTTCTAGGTACATAATCTGTATTTATCCGAATAATTTATGAAATGTATTTAACTTTAATCGATAATTTTAATAGTAACATATATGTATTATATTATGAACGCTATACAATTTCGTTCGATAGATTTTCATCTTATCACAACAAAGATATCCATGTACATGTCGTATCGATATATTTTGTACCCCGTTTAGGTTTTGTACATATTGTACTTGCATTTACTTGTAAGATGTCACATATAAATACATGGTTCATATTGCACACTATGCTTGTATAAAGTATTTATTTAGACGATTCTTTCATCGGCAGCTTGAACAATTTGTATCTAATAAAATTCCAAACATGTTCTATGCAAGTAGTACAACTCTTAATTAATGGCTCCGCTTCAAACACTAATCTCAACAAGTTCATGTCAAAGGACTCGGTTTGTAAAACGATTTAATTACACGCTAATTACACATGCTCCCATCGAGCTTCCTCGTTGTATCGCACACATCTACGGTTCGAAGCAGCAAAAATAGCACGTACCGAAATAGACGAACGTGGTTTTTGGATGCTTGGGTGATGCCAGTAAGTCCCAGCATCGTCGACCGGCAACGTGTCATTCGATTGCAAATTACCAACTGGAAAAATAATCGAGATCATTTACTCGTATCAAACGAACGAAACGAAAGATTTCCTTAAACCTATAATTGGTAATTAGTTAACGTCTGTCCTCTCAAAAACGGTACGGTAAACCATGAGAAGAAGTTGCGACAAGTGTTACAGTGAAGGCACATGAATCGAACGCTATCTATCTATATACGTACGTGAAACATATTAAAGTATTTTGTGCAACAGAAAATTAATCGGAAGCGTGGAACAAAATGTTAGGGGAGGACGATAGCGGAGTCAGTGATTACTTCCGGTCAAATTTCCTGGCACTCCAAAATGCGGTTACCCCGCAGGATATGAAAAAATTCATAGCCCTGAATGAAAATTCGGAAAGGATCCGTTTCCTACTGCGATATCCAGTGATTTATAATTTGCCTGTGCGAGTTACTGAAGAGGCAGAATTGCTGAAGAACAGCGACAAAGCTCTGAAACTTAAGGATATTGGTAACAAGTATTTTGGACGTGGTGAATTCATTAAAGCGCTAGGATCTTACTCGAACGCGGTTCTACTAGCACCTAGGAAAGGTAATTGATGATCGTTGATACTATCGCTGCTACTCGTCTAATGCTGTTGAAGCGTTAACATTCTACGCGTTATTTGTTTCGGTAAAATTGATCGTTTCACAATCTCTACGTAAGCTATTCTGTCAACGCGCCCAGTTCATCGCACACCGATTTTATAACAATGTTAGAATTATGTCGATGCGTTTTAAATTTAACGTAACTTGATCTTCGCCTCAGCTTTGATAATCGCGCGATACATCAGGCAGCGAAAGTCCCGAATCTTTGGTATAATCGTAAATTCGATGTGAACTTTTACTTTGCTTGTATCGAATCAATTGCCAACTGTTCCTCAGACTTGGGCGTTATACTGGCGAATCGTTCGGCAACGCTTTACCACCTAGAAGAGTACAGCTACGGTCTAACAGACGCGGAAGAAGCTTTACGCGTCGGATATCCACATGAATTGCATTATAAAATTCAAGAAAGACGCGCTAGATGTTTGCTCGGATTAAAAAGACACGACGAGGCTGTGCTAGCATTCAGGAACGCTTTGCAAGCATTAGACACTGCGAAACTATCGTTGGACAAGAAACAGAAGCTCGAGGCAGACATTAGACTTATGCTTGCTGTGATAGACAAGGGTAATCGGCTGGCACAGAAGACGTCGAAAATTCCTCAGAAAGAAGAGATTAGGGAGCCTAAAAGGACGACTCTAAAGATCGAGCACTGCAATCCTCTGTATCCTTCCTGCAGCAAAGCGGTTGAAATTAAGGATGAAGGTGGTAACATAGGTAGACACGCCGTTGCTACTAAAGACATCGAACCTGGGGAAACTCTAGTGATAGAAAAGCCACATTGTGCAGTTTTGTTGGCGGAATACAGGTGCGGTTAATTGAACAGAAACCTCGAAAAGAGTCCAAGCACGTTTAGCACGTTTCGAGAAACGCTGGAAAAACGTTAAACGCGTTTTAAGTTTCATAAGTTTCAAACACCTAAAGTACTTCTTGTATTCAAGGTTCATTTGCCTTCTGACCAAACATCTGCAAACTGTGTGTATTAAAACGATCGACAGGAATTGTAGCCAAATTGACCAAAATGTGCCACAGACCCTTATTCGAGATTTCCATTCGATTGTCAAATGACTTGTACAGAAACGGTGCTGGAAATTGTACTTGATTAACATTAAGACTTATATAATTTCATTGCAGACTCACCAATTGTCATCATTGTTTCACGAAAATATTCGTACCGATACCAACTAGCTGTGACACGTGCAACTTCGTGGCTTACTGTAGTATTCCCTGCAGAAACAAGGATGCCGAGATTCATAAAAACGAATGCATGATACTACCCAGCTTATGGTTCTCGGAAACTTCTGTAAATTGTTTCTTAGCTTTAAAGGCAATCGTTCAGAAACCCTTCGAAGAATTATTGACGCTCAAAGATAAGCTTAAAGCTACGAAGGGCAGATTCGAGACTTCGACACAGCGACCTCGTCGACACGATGACTTCGAAGCTATCTATGGATTAAGTAATCAATTAATCGATTATTACAGTCGTACAAAAATGGGAAAAGAACGCCTTTTGATGGAATAAATCTAATATCATGATGTTTTTAATTAAATACGTTTATTAATAGATATTCGTTGAGAAAAATATATGCACAATATCCATTTATGTTTCTCTTTGTACAGTAACTCACGAGGAAGAAAGAACATCGGAAGATCTTTTCCATAGAACTTATATAGCTACTTGGCTATTGAGACTTTTAAAACGAAGCCCTTACTTTCCCGAATGGGTTAAAACCCCAGATTCAGCGGAAGCGATACCCTCCGATGGTGAATTATACATAGGCAGTTTAATTCTACATAATTTAATGTTAATACAATTTAACGCTCATGAAGTAAGTCATGTTATTTCTCTTTTTTCATTTTTTCCCAACAAAACTAGTATCAAGTATAGAATCGAAAGTTTTATATATTTGTGCGTTGTTCGCATTTATGCACTTACATTTCATTCTCAGATATCGGAATTAGTTGTACCAAAGGGTAGCAATATTTTAGCAAAAGCTAAAAGTAAATTTATTGGTGGCGGTGTTTACTCGACAGTTTCACTATTTAATCATTCGTGCAATCCTGGTATCATCAGGTAAATAGAAAGCTATGATTGCGAACTGTAATCTAAATGAAATTCATAATAACAATCGTCCATAATTTAATTACTAGGATAGTAATTATGAAATAGTAAATCGTAAATAATCATCACTGGCTACATAGGTATTTTATCGGTACCACTATGATTGTACGAGCAATTCGCACCATTCCAGCAGGAGAGGAAATCTCCGAAAACTATGGCCCAATTTTTACAACTACTCCCGAAGCTGAACGGAAACGGAAACTAAGAGTACAATACTGGTTCGATTGCAACTGTGAAGCATGTACAGCTCATTGGCCTACTTTGGAAGAAATCGATCCAACGATTCTAAGGTATTCTTTATTTTGTTACGATTATTTCAAATCTTCGATCTTTTGTGGCTCGAAATTATAGGCATGAAATATTTCAATCTTTTTTTAGATTCAAGTGCGAGACTGGTAAAGAATGTGGAAACGTTCTACCTATAAAAGCAGACACAAACGAGTTCATGATCAGATGTTCCAAATGTGGCAAGAATACTAATATTTTCAAAGGTTTAAAAGCGTTACAAGACACAGATGCCATTTTTAGAACTGCTTCCAGAAACCTCGAGGAAGGGAAGCACCAAGAAGCATTAAAATCTTATTTAGAAATTTTAAAACTTCTAGATGAAACCCTCGCTTTACCCATAAGAGATTATCATCTATGTCAACAAGGTGTTCGATTATGTATGCTTCCTTTAGGAAACGTTTCTTATATTTAAGAATTCACTGCGTCAATGAAATCAATAATTTAACAAAGAAAATGTAACCAAGTATAATAATTTCAATATATATATATATATATATATATATATATATTATATATATATATATATATATGTGATAATTTCTTTTTTAACTGAATATTAATGGGATAAGAAATATGAAATATACGACTCCGATGTACTATTACTTCGATACTTTATTATTTTCTATTAATGAACATCAAACTGCTATTTGCAATAGGAAAGCCAAAATAATTATACCATACATTTTTATTTTAGTCTTAAATTCGTAAGAGTACAAAATAATTAATACAACATAAAACGGCCGTTCCTTCTATTTCTTCATGAACTTGTTCACATGAAAAACGTCTCACTGTTATGCTTGTCGTGATAATTGTCCTCAATTGCAACCGAATTCTTTTTGTCTCACCCGTACACTTTGAAGCAATGGGTACATTCCGTAAGAGATTTATCGTACTCGATAGCTTACATCACAAATAATTTTGTTGCGTGTAAAATACCTTTGTATACATAATGTGTATGCGTCTGTGAAAATGTGTCGTGCATGTGAAACCGACTACACACGCCTGGATAAATATGTCTAATTAAGTTTTACGCATATAAGCAACGTTTTATGCGTGTACAAAGTGTTAACAACTTAAATTCTAAACATTATGTACGTGTATTATTTTATATCTCTTATGAATGTCTTTTACTCGTATTATCATTGCTTCGATAGAATATGTACGCGTGGTAACGATTATCTTTTTTATGTACATATAAAATCGGTTTTCTTTATCTTCCATCCGGCACATTTAGTCGATCCGTTCTCTCAAACACTTTTAGCACCTAACTGTAAGTAAATAGAAAAAACATTTAGAAAATATACACTTGATCCCCAATGTAAATTCACTACATTGCTTTTTTGCACTGGAAACCGGGAATTTCATTGTAAAGAGAATAGAACAGACGAATTCTTGCAACACTAAAACTTTGTTTAGTTAAGAAGTACTGGAAATGCTATAAATTCATGAGTTTCTTTCATCTTTCTTCCATGTTGAACAGTAGAAAAACACATACGATGACAATTTTCTTTATGATGGAAATGCAAGATTCGATCTCTGCTTCTTTTCTACACATATATTCTTTCTGGTTTGTTTTTTTAATTTGTGGTAATATTAGTACCGTCTGTCACGGGAATCCGAACGAGAACGGCGGTCTCGGCTACGGCTACGGCTCAGTGATCTCCTGCGAGGACTACGGGATCTTGACCTAAAATATTAAAAAAGCATTTTATACCACTTTTATTAAAGTTTGGAAAACAATTTATTAATACACGGCGTTCTATTTTGTCTCAAGTTTTGTGTCATTATCATTAAGATGGTATTAACTTTCTGAGATATATGCCACCTAAGATCGCATCTAAATCATGCTCTATATTCCTCCAAAATATTATAATATAAAATTAAACGTAGTTGTATTAGATGATGTATGAGACGAAACAGAACGTCGTGCGTTGAACACATAGGTACGAAAATGATCGCAAGGCAACCGTAATAGAATTAGGACTGGCTAATTCCTATTTGCCTAAGGGGTGATAAAACTAGTTAGACACAATAATTAATACAAAATGACATCTCACCAATAATGAGAAACCAATAAACGAAAGTAGGATTAATTTAGTTAAAATAAATTTTTACAACTGTTACAGATATATATGTAAATATATATCTTGATAAATACATATTATGTAACAGGCGGCAGTTCCCTAGTCCAATGTGTACCAACATATCACTAAAATAATTAAAAAGAAATATTAACCAGTGTCTTCTATTCTGTTTGCTAAAAATCTGTTGAATAAACATAATTAATTAATAGAAACTGTCATTGGACTGCAGAGAACATGACACCATCAATTAGACAAAAAAAAATAAAAAAAAAAGATAAAAAATCTTTGAAAATCGGTGAAATACCAGACAACTGTGAACATGTAGTGGTGGTTGGTGGTGGTGGTACTTGGTTGGGTGGTGGTGGGATGGTGTGTAGGTGGTGATCATTTTGCTTTGCTCAGTCGAAGAGAAGTGGCGGTCGCGTTGTCGGCTAAGTTTAACGTGATGGTTGACGAGTAGTAGTAGTAGCAGTAGTAGTAGTAGTAGTAGAAGTTGGGACGGACGGACGGACTGACGCGCCGAGATTTTGACAGAAGTATTCGTTCATATCGCGTCGGCTGTTCGATGGATTCACGATGCTCCTAGCCGCTAGAGGTTGAGGTAGCCCGAAGAAGTCTTTTTGAAGGGGAACAGACGGACTGACGGACAGCATCGGACTGTCAACTGACGGACGACTTGGCTCCTACCGGTGACTGGTGGTGACTGATGGTGACTGGTTGGGAAGTTAGTGGGCAGGCAGGCTTTTTTTTTGTTCAGTTTTGATTGCTAGACTTTTTTTCACGGTGGCTGTAGTAGTAGTAGTAGCAGTAGTAGTAGTAGTGGCGGGGAGACGAGCAGAGCTAGGAGCTGACGCTGGTAGAATCTGCAAACGTCAGTTTTAGCAATATAACCATCAAAGTTATCATACTCCTGGCCACTATTGGTATACACGACTTTTTTCCTTAATCCAAATTCACAAAATTGCACATGTATCACTCGTCAGTGATATTATCGTTACGATTATCCTAGACTGCCCACTCTAATGCGTACAAAAGACTCTACTTGCAACTGATCTGATTAAATTTATATGATGGATGTATCAAATTATCCGTTATATACTTATCGCAACGCATGGTGCGCAGTATACTAAGAAACCGTATTTTAACAAAAAATAATAAAATTCAACTTTGTACAACTAATACACCAAAAGTAATAAGAACAATTAAAAACTGCGTCAATGCGTGTACGATAAATAAATGTGATTCAAATACGAAGTGCAAGAGATATTTGCACATTAATGAATTTTAATATCAAAATCTTTTACTATATAACGAACTATTTAATTAAATTGGATGTGTAACTTCTACTTAATTTGGTACCTGAATAGATAACAAAATTTTTCAAATAAAATGATCAACTGCGATTGCTTATTACATAATTTCTATGCATTGTTAAAATCATAGTTTCAAATACCAAATAACTTAATTCCAAGCATTTACAAAATAAAATTCATAAGATACTATAATAAGACCACAATAAGCACTAGAAACAAATTGTTGTAATTGTAAAATTAACACCAGACACCGCTATGATTTACTTTTATCTGCCACCGGTGCTTCTTTTTATGCACCAAACTAGCATCGTAGTTGCCAACTAATTCTGGACCTCAAATTTTTGATTATCTTTTTTCAGTTTTCTAAGTTATTTCTTCGTCCTCAGCCTATCTATTCTTTTAGTCCTGTCCTCTCCAACTTATGCCAATCAATTAACAATATTTGACCGCCGATCGTGACAATTGCGCAATTCTCAGTGTTCAATACATTTCGATCAGAATTATTCTATGTTTTATATGATATATTGTGATTCTGCGTGCAAAATTGCGATGATCACAATACAAGCGGTACTTGTAAATACCTACTTGCAATTTGTAGATTGGCTGTTCTTGGTAAGGCCCTGAAAATTTGATAAAATTATGAAACATGAGGGGATTACCTAGAATATCGGCTTATCGGCGATCTGCGTGGACTTCTTGACCAGGACCTAAAAAAAATTAAGAAAAACTATTGTATGTTTCAGACTGCTCATATGTTGCCAATCGCCATGTTTCGCTTTGATTTCTTTCTTTTGTCTACTCGCACCTGAAAATTGTGGTTAACAGGGCTAGGAAAATCTTACCTTGGATAACGACCCAGTGATCTCCTTCGGGGACTGCAAGATCTGGACCTATAAGTTTGTCAAAAAGATATATGGTATGTGAATCCTGTTGTTCGCTAAGCATATTCACAAGGAGATTACAATGGGGAAAAAAATGAGCTATATATGATATCGCTACCTCTGCCATAACTAAAAATTACCCTAGCATCTCCCGTTTAGGTTTCCCATGCAGTGTATTTGGTTGCTCTTCGACTAACCTCGTAAATTTTCACATTTTATATAAAAATATTTTATGATGCTCAAAGAAACTTTTTCTTCAATTACCATTACAATTCATTAAATCTTTAATTTGCAATTTGCATAAGAGTACTAGCCAGAAGAGCGATAATATCAAATAAATATAGTATATAATATATTCTATCTGCATTCCTATATAAAATAATTAAAAAAAAAAAAAACAATTTACATCCTCTGTGCATAAAAAAATTCACCGAAACCCGTGCATCATTTCTTGACATTCTTATTTCATAACTGCACTGTAATACCTACTTGGTGAGACACTTAGTCATCTGCAGCAGCTCAAATGTTGCTGTAAAACATGGATATTCAATATTTTAAGATTTCTTACCTGGAATATCTTGGACCTGATCTCCTTCCACCTCCACGTCTACTTCTTCCTGAGGACATTTCTACTCTCACTCTGGTACCACAACAGCGTCTGAAAAATAATAAAAAATACAAAATGATTTTTATTATTAAAATTCATAAAATTGTTATTGCATATGAATTATATATATATATACAATATACAACCATATATATAGTAAGATATGTGTGTATGTGTGTGTGTATATATATATATATATATATACAATAATTACTACATAACACTTACGTTCCATCTAACCCTCTAACTGCATCTTCTGCATCTCGTGGGTCTTCAAATTCTACAAATGCAAAACCAGGTGGTTTTCTTGCAACCCAAACATTTCTGAGTGGACCATATTTACTGAATGCACTTTCAATTTCATGTTTACTAGCACTGTTTCCTAAATTACCAACGTAAACTTTACATGAAGGATCCCATTCACGATAACGTGACATTGCGTCTATAAAGAACAAATTTTCTTTTATTAATAACAAAATAAATTTCAAATTATCAACAGAAGTTTTGATTAACGAATAAATAGTTTAAGTACGTATGTGTTGAAAATTGAAGTATTTCATATAAATAGGTAGTGTGTCCTTGATGGACCTATTATCGAATTCAATTGCCTATGAGAATAAATCGACACCCACTGTCAGTTTACCTATACTAAAAAAATATCGACCGGTGACGAAAATAATACTGCTGTATACAATATCTACAGCTGAAAAACGGTATGTATTTTGCATGTGTCTGCTTCATAATCAAGTTAATCTTATATAATAACCTCAATAATCTACAATCGAGTCAGTCACAAAACTTAGTCGATTATACTGAAAAGGGAAAGTCGGTATACCGCCATGTTGTGTTCTCAATTTACTGCAGTAACGAGGACTAATTATTTTGGAATTTATTCAGGAATGTAGATCTCGTATGTTATTTGAAATATTATTACTATATACAAATATTATTCTATTTTCGATTTTATTCGCATAAATGTATAAATATTACAAAAAGATTTTAGGATTTGTCGGAACAAAAACTGACGCCATAGAATTTTCGAAGCAATTTTCTTATTTTCGCGTAATATTTTCAAAACTAAGTACAAATAAACAAGTGCATATCTATTTTCTATAAAATATTATATTTTACTTACTTAAATGTATACGTTAATTCAGAGGATTTCGTAGTCTCGTAATACACAACCGTTCGCTCGTACTGCACAAGTAGAAATGTCCACAAAATGGTGGCGTATGTAGCGTTAATCTTCTTCCGTGGCCTCCTTTCTAAGATGGCATTAGTGTATATTGCTTTCTACTTCCTAGTCAAATTATAGTTTATTTCTACTTTAGCATCTCGTATTAATATTCAATGATTATGTTTTTTAAATGTTTACTATCCTGTACTTAAAAAATATTAATTTGTTTGAGTAATATTTAGATTGTTTATACAAATCTAAAATATTTATTCATATTTTAATTATAGATTACTTGTAAATATTATGCAATAAAATTAATACATTAAACAATAACGTACATTTATAACCAAAGAAAGCTTTTAATTATTTATTTTAAAAAAACGATAGTGCCATATAATTTTTCATGAAAATCGATAAATACTCTGTATTGATTCACTTTATATAAACAATAGAATATCTATGTACTCATATAATGTGCATGTTTCTTCTCGTATCATACGTATATATGTTACTCTACACAATAATTAAATTTATGGTGTAGGTCACACGTAAAAATATATAAGAATAATAATTTAATTATAGAAAATATAACAATTTTTATTTCTTGTATAGTTTAAATTATAAAAAATTTCCTTATATATACAATTCTACAGGAAAACTTACACAAATATAATTTGAAATTCAATACTGGTTTATAATTTTTATATTAATGAACAAATCTTTTGTAGTCAATTTTTTCAAGCTGTACCAAGGGTTTCAATTGTTCTGCAAAAATTCTCATATCTTCAGCTATTGCATCTTGGCCACTAGGTGCTAAAACACTCAATTCCACTAGATAACTTTGAGATATTGCTTCCACACTTTCAGGTAGTTTTCCTTGTTGTCCCATCTTAAATATTTTGGAAACTGTAACCTTCATTCTACCCTTACGAAACATATAACCACGTGCAATATACTCAAAATCTAGCCTACATCCAAGTTCTGTTAAAAAGTCAACAACAGTATTACTAGTTGCTATATCTAAGCTACTTCTAACGATTGTAGGTCTTGATTTGTCACCCAATTCAGGTTGACCGATATAACGTAATTGCCATGGCATATCTTGATAATCTAATGCTCTTCTTACACGTAAAAGTAATGGTTGTTCAGCTCCTCTAAAATATAAAGCATTAAGTAATGACTTAATTAATTAAGTAGATTCATAATCTAATTAAAGAATTAAGCATTAAGTAGATTCATAAACAAAATAATATTCGTAAAATTATTTTGTATACCTGATGCTAAAACACATTTCATGATCATTAAAGGTTTCTGGTCCAGTATCTACATTATCACATAAACCACGTAATCTATGAAGCAATACTTCTACAGCACTGTCTAACACAGATCCTTGCAATAAATATTCTTGATTTGGAATAATATTAGATCTAATTGCAGCTGTTAAATTATCCATTGCTGTACTTATTGGTGCACTCATTTTTAAGGTTAGAAATTTTTCTTGAAAATAAATCTCTCGTCTTTGCAGAATAGAAAAGTGTTTGACAGATGTTCACTTTTATAGATTAATGTAAAACTTCAATGCTTATTACTCTTATTAGTAATAATTCTCAATACATAATCTAATACATATAATGCAATTGCAAATATTATTCCATGTAACAGCTGTTCATAAAATTTTCAATTCATAAACAGCTAACTTCACACAGAATTATAGCGGTATAGAAATAGAAAAAACAGTTTTATTTTTTAGAAATACATGCATGCTGTTATATGTATATTAATAATCTGTATTTAATTCTTTCACTTTTTTGTTCCACTCCTATCATTATTTTACTAATGAAACTCATAGTTTTGAAATATTTGTAATAATCTGAATTTCTCCGTCATTAATTTAATATTACATATATGTGTATATATTTTTGTATACGAATATGTATCAAAAGGCTAAGAACAAGAAATGTAAATTACTCAAATTTTTATTGAGAACAGTTTTTTCTATAATAATTATGTCGACAAAATGCGTCCATAATTTATAAACAGATGTATTGAAGTAAAATTATAAAATACATAAAAATTATTAAACATTATAAAATATAATATGAAATACTGATAACCATAGTGTTATTACAATTAGAAGAAATTAGGTTACTAATGCATTTAAAAAACTAGTTATACCGTTTTCTTAAAACAAACAATATGCGTACATATTTAAATAGCCGGCTACTACAGTTAGCATGTTACGCAGAAGCACATGCCACGTTTGTTGATGGGTAGATAAAGTTGAACACGCAAGCGCAAAACGGAATTTACAACATGGCGGAACGTAGGAAAAGCAAGAAGCGCAAGGATGTAAGCATCACATATGGCTGCAATTATTACAATATTATTTAAGAGTATATATAAATTGTGGTGTTTATTTGGTGACTGAAAGTATAGTATTTCGTTTGATGTTAAATTCATTTTATTTTATCAGCTCAAACCACGTGGCAATATGGATAAGTGTTGTAACATAATCCAACGGATGACGTAGCAAACAAATCATTTTCATTCTATTCAAAATTCGTGAATTAACTTTAATTATATGATTCAATTATTCCTTAATAAACTACTTTATTTCGTTCTTCGTGGAAACTTATTATTTACATTATGGGGTTTCTTTACATAGATGTTTGAAAATCGTTTTAATTGTATTCCGGTATATGCGAATTACCATCTGTACCGTCTAAACTTTGACTGTTCTGTTTTTTGTACGGCATAAAGAATTACAATTGAATTTAATGTTTTGCATAAAAAAATAAAACATTTTTAATTTATAATGAAATCTATTTCTAGTTCTATAATTTATATGTATTTAAAGAAATATTTACAAAGTACCATGGAAATGTAAAAAATTAAGCTTTAATCTTTTGTAGCAAGAAATATCAAGCATAGATGATGAAATTGCCCCTGCAAAACCATCTAAGGAAGAATATGCAGTGGCTAAATGGATCCGTAACAATGTACCATCGAAAAAAACAAAATTTGATAGAAATCACAATGTCGAATATTTTACTGGCACTCGTGCAGTTGATGCTTTATTGGAAAAGTCACCATGGAGTAAAACTAAATTTGAAACACGTGAACAGGTTACAAGATTTCTAGATTTGATGTTAAGACATAAATTCTTTCATCGAGCAAAAAAGGTAGTAATCTCTGAAGGAGAATTATATAAAATACGTGGAATAAAGAAAAAGGTAAAAGAAAACAAAAAAGAAAAAAAATCTACTGAAAAAGAGAAGGAAGAGGCTAAAGAAAATAAAGATGCAACAGGTGAAAAAGATAATGAAAGTAAAACTGAAGAAAAGAAGAAAAAGCCAAAGGTAAATTTTAAACGAAAGTAATAGTTTATTTATTTAGTGATATGTTCACTTTTTTTATAGACACGTTGTTATTAATTACCCTTTCGGTGCTATGAATTCATATATAATCAATCTATATGTATGTACTTATATAAAACTGCAGTATGCATCATGAATTTGTGTATATATCTTATTTTAAAGTCATATTTGCTATTACTTACATAGGTTTCCATATAATATCTTATTTCAATGTTATTACTTGCTTTATTTTATGTTATTTTATTTCATTGAGTATTTTATAGCATAGTATCAAAATAATTTCAAATGCACTCTTCAAAAGGTAAATACTTGATTCAACCAAAATACTATCAGATTAAATGTTTAATGAACAGTGCATATACATTATCAAGAATCCTAGTGCTGAAAGGAATAAATGTTAAAAGATACAGAAAAGTAATTAATTTAAAAAGTTATTAATTAATGTAGGTACGTTTGGAAATGCATATGGAACAATATTTTGTTGACTGCAACGATGCATATGTTTGGATATATGAAACAGTTCCTATATACTACTGGTTCTTTGGAGGCCTTGTAGTTTTAGGTGCAGTTGGTGTTTGTCTCTTTCCACTGTGGCCATTATCAATCCGTCATGGTGTATATTATATAAGTGTTGCAGCTGCTGGATTCCTTGTATTCATTTTGGCATTAGCATTTATTAGATTAATTGTATTTTGCCTTTTATGGGTTCCAACACTTGGCAAATGCCATCTTTGGCTTTTGCCTAATTTAACTGCAGATGTCGGATTCTTTGCTTCATTCTGGCCACTTTATCAAGTATGTATCAGCTTTTAATTTTTTATTATCTAACAAATGCAATGAATGCATGTATAAATATATTTCCAGTATGAATATTATGACTCCACATCTGAAAGGGACAAAAAAGTTAGTAGAAAAAAGAAAAAGAAAGAAAAAGACTCTGATACTGAAGAGGCACCATCAACACAATTGTAATATAAAATTTTATTATAATATAAAAATATCGGACTTACAAGGCTTTTGTTATTATGAATATGTTGTACTTATTTTAAACTTCCTTTACAGAGAGAAAAAGTCTAGTATTAAAGAATTATCTAAAGAACATACTCAAATTGAAGAAATTTTATCTAGCGAAGAAAACAAGCTTCCTCCATCTGAATTAGGAGGAGAAGAGGGTAGTGAAGGCTCCGAAAGTGAAAAATCTAACACAGGTCGAGATTTTGTGATGATCTAAAATAGGAATTGGCAATAAGTAGTTTTTATTTATCTTTAATAATTATCACAATAATCAATAATTGAATCTTGTCAATTTTGACTAAATCGCATACAGGTTCATACATAAGGATTTATGTATAATTATTAACTTTTGAGGATATGTACGATTTATTTTGAAAAAAATTCTAATTTTGAATATCATTCAAGGTAAAAATGAAGATACAGTACATATATTAATAGAAATACGGTATACAAATTTAGCAAACTCAATCCATTTATTGCTTATAATAATACGTATCTTTGCATTGCATTTAGAATATTACAGCCAATTGAACAAGGAAATCGCATCTGTATTTTATACAAAAGATCTTTTGTAAAAATATCAATCTTGAAATTTCAGTTAAATATGTATTTTTATTTCAATCATTATTAATAATCATTTATTGAAGTGTGTAAATTTTACTTACAAGAGTTTTTACTAAAACGTACAATTACGTTGATGTGGGTGTCCAAGGCTTTCCTGAATCGATTAGAAATCGTTTTTGATATTTTATATCGCAAAACGATAATAGTGAATTTTAAATTTCAGTAATACGATTTTCTCAGGTTTCAAAACTGTACAGTGCTTGATAAATAGAATCTCCAAGAACAAGACTATAAATTTATTTTAATCAATTGTTCACTCTGCTAGCGAGTTTGTTTTTGGCAGAGCCAGGACCTGATCTTTTACAGATTTCATACAACAAATTGTAATTTGTATTTTTATGTAAAAATTCCAATGATAATAATTATTACTATTATTAATGTAACGATTATTATATTATTATTACAAAATAATCATCTTGATCATTGTAGATGCGCAAATCGTGACTCTAGCTATATTGAAATAAATGGTGAAAAGATCTGAAATTTATATACTGTTATCAAAAAAAAGACATGGGATGTATATATAAACATGTTACATCTACAACTCACACTTCTTTGGTTTCATGATTGTGTCATACACATTCAATATTGCTAGTTATCAACGTTTAGATAATTTGTATTAAGATTCTAATACTCTTATGCTTATATAAGGATTTGTTCTAAGTGCATCGATTTGCACTTAACGCAGCAAAACTAAGTTTTAGTCATCTTTTACAACCAGTTTTATTATTAAGATAAAATATATTTAAGTTACTTTTATATTCTCACATACATATTTTGTGATCACAGATGTGGTTTCATTACTTCTCCTCGATTCAGTAAATTGCAACCTTTGCATTCTATTAGTTAAAGTCATAAAGATTCGATACTTGCTTTTATAATTTATAAAGAAATATTTTTCGAAAACATTCGTCAAATTATTTTTTAACAAATTTAAATTAATTTTTACCTATATCTACATGTATTAATAATTAATATTATGTCCTTTAAATATTATTTAGGAAATTTGCTTTTATTTATCGTTGAACGGGCATTAACTTTATAAGAAAGCATTATATGGATGTATGATTTTATCTGAGATTTCTTGTGTAATGTTTCTGTAATACAGTTAGACATGATAATTTATGAAAGATAAAATCATTTAATCAAAAGAAATCAAAACTAGATACGATGTTTCCAAAGTAATCTAAAGTAATCGCATTAGGTTATATTCACTGATCTAGTCGTAGAGGAAGCAATTCTTAAAAAACCAAATTGAAAATCAGTACATGGCAAAGAAGCTGGATGAACATACCGTTTCCATATTATCATGTTAATGAGCATTTAATATCACATTTTTTATCAAGCTCGTAAATTTACCGTTAAAGCTGTTTTAAGCGCCATATGTGCCTCGCCTTTCCCACGAACTTTATATTAAAAAACCTATGTCGACGGTGTTTCAATTGTCGCATACGCTTTTACATATCGTGAATTGCAAACATTTCTAGCATTCAAAATTTTTATATTTCGACCTCAGTCGGGTCATGTATGGATTATAGATCCGTTTACCGATCTAACGTTTCATTCAAAGAAATTCAATTAATTCGTGCAAATGAACCGCTTGGTTAAAGGCAAACTTTTCGCTTGGAAGGAATACACGAGGCATGTGCATGTGTATTTTTGTGCAGTCAGAGTGGCGGATTCGTAGGCTGGTCGGTCGCGAGGCGAAGGGCCGCGTCACGAAGGCAAAGTTAACGGCCCATAATTCATAGCCGACATATAATAAATATCGTTACTCCATCGTAAGCGCACGTAGACACGCGCATTGCGGTCTTATGTGCACGTACCCTTCGTGTAATATGTATGTAAAGATGTAAATGTTGGCGACTCCATATAGGCTTTCCCTGAGATTACGTGGTGAGCTTTCGTCCTTGGCAGAGGTAATAAAAGTCTCCTTTAACAATGCACTCACGCGCAGAATAAAATAATAGTCGCCCTTTTTAAAAGCCTTTTTACCCTTTTATCGTGTACTGTGAATATACAGACGTTTTTTAAAATTCGTGGTCAAGAGAAATTCTTTATTGGGCCGTAGCTTCTTTGAACGTATTGCTTTTATATTCGTTAACTCATTTATCTTTGAAACGTTTTTGCTATCTTCCAGTGTATGTCATTCGCATTAATTTTATGTAACTGGTTTTGTAATAAATAATTGTGTAATTGTTGTTATTTTTAATAGAATATTTACATTTATTTCGAGTTTTCTTAACTGTATAAATAGTATACGTTTAAAAGTATTCGCATAATATATTTTTGTATCTTTTTTAGGTTATTTGTTCTTCTTTATGAATTCGTTTCTTTCGCCACATTGATTTATTGCTTTAAAATTATGTTTACAAAAATTAATTTATATACAAATTATAAACTTATATTTACAAATATTTTATTTCCGAATCTATTACATCACAGTATGACTACACCGACTGTATATGTAAATGACTAACGGTAGGCAGAAACAAAAAAAATTTTATACACTCGCATTTTTAGTCTTCCATGCCATTGGGTCATTGAACTTACGAAACAACGTTGTATCCTTGAGTTACAAGTTTATGTTTTTCGTTTTCTTCGACATCGTGTATAGGAGAGAGTATGTATAAATAAATGTGTACGTACATACCAACTTTGAGTTTCTTTATGAGATTTACAAAATTGTCACTTTAATTGTTAATTAGATTTTCTAATAATAATAACTAAAATAAATATAATTTTTTGTACTTTGCAGATGCGTAAATGTCACGACAATCTCATATATTTCACATTAACTTCAACGATCCTCCGAAGGAATAAGTTCCAAAGATACTGCAAATATGCTTGTAAACTCTATTCGTGTGTGTGAGCGTGTGTATCAAAACGAGATAAAAAATATTATACGCGCAGAGGAACCCAAAATAAGGTGAATAAAAAATATCTTGCATGGCCGACCACCGCGGTTTGCGGTTACAGTGTGCAACGAAAAAAGAATTCTTCATTTCGTCTCTTTCTTCTTCCTTTCTTCATTCGACTTGTTCCTGTCCTCTTGGTTCGCCATCCTTCTCTTCGTTCTTCGTTCGTGAGACTTTCAACGTGTGTAGACAGCCGGATTTATATTCAAATGAATCGCCGTGGAAGGGTCGACTTATCAACGTATCAAACCCGACGAGGCGAAGAATAGACAAGGGGGTGAGTTGCGAAAGAATGTTTGCTTCTTGATCGATCACTGGTATCGCTTGAGGGAATTGTTATTAATTATCCTAAGAACTTGTTCCTTGATAATTAATTCTGGAATACGAAGAACGCCCATTTCGTATTGTAGTCGAATCTGTCATTTATCATATTATTATCCAACTAAATATTTATGTATCATCGACGACTGGCGTTCAGTGTTGAACATTAAAACAAATTTTATATTTTATATCGTAATATAAAATGTTTTCGATATTTCAAAAGACCAATGTATATAGTTTTTAACTCTTTGCGCTTGTACGAAATATTTTTTTAGTATACTCGCGCGATACGTTGTAATTAATACGCACAGATTTATATACGTAAAAGATAACCGTGGCAATTACGTAGACGGATAGCCAATAACGACGATTGCCCTTTCGAAATATTACGCGGCGAATAGTCATTATTTTGTGAATAAGCTCGAAAAGTTTTTCGAGGGCGCAATTATCGGCAGAACGATTTCCTTCGTTCGCGCCGCTACATGACTTTATTTAGCTTTAGTTTGTTGAAACCGGTTGCAAGCGACTTCTCTCTTCTCTTACTGCAATACCGAGAGTTCGGTGCTCCGCATCATTTAGGGTTCCTCGGGTGGAGGAAGGAATTTCGCGTTCACCACGCTCGACAGCTTCTTTCGCATAAAGGTAATCCTTCGTGCAGCAACTTTCGAATGATTTAGTAATACGTGCTTTGATTTATCGAGTATTTATGAATTCGTAACACCAATCATTTTTCGTTGGGTTGCGTTTATAAGTTACACGATTTCGAAAAAAATATTAATAGAAACGAAACGTTATAATTCATAGGAATAATTGGGTTGCAACTGCGATATCAATCGGATTAATTAGCGAACAGAATGATCAAATATACTGTACGATTATAAATACAATTAAATTGTGACGAAGTGATTTACTAAGTTAGTTACGATATAATAGATTACAGACGATAATCGTAACAATTTAGTTGCGATAGTCGATTTATCTTGCGATCGAGGAACTTTTAAAAGCTTCGATCCCTTCGGGGAATGACGTTCAAGTGCAAAGAAATTCGGTCAGGGCCGTCATACGACTCGATCTTCCGCTTTTTGCAGTTAAAGAGTCGCGTCTTAATTATCCTTTTTTCTTATCCGTCGGAGCTTGTAAATTACATTCCATGGTTGGCCGACGTACCAGGAGGAAAGCGGATCACCGTGCTTCGCATTAGATCGAGCGTGGGTAGCTTGCGTCATTAAGCATAGTAACTTACGGTACAAGAATGACTTTGGCTTTGGCGGAGAAAGTGACCGGGTGTGGCCATTGCGAGACATTGTACATCGTACGCATTTGTATACACTAGCCTCGAAGAAAGATTTTCGTTGTTCGTTGTCTTTGACAGCGTCTATTGTTCTATCGATTTTTCCCTTGTCTCAATGGTTAAGACGTTTCTCTTAGTAAAGCTGTTCTGAAACTGCAACCCATAAGGATGTAAATCTCATTTCTAACAGTCGGGTCTGCCAGTACGGCAGTTATTATCGAGAAAGGAATTTAGTTGAAGAAATCGGCGAATTCTTTTTGTTTTAATGAATTCTTACTTAGCGAGAAATTGAACGTAATTCACGTGGAGATATTATCTACGCTCTATGATTTTTGTACATTATGAAACAAATATAATTTTTTTCATATATGATTTTATTTTCAAGAAACATCGTTGCCGATGTACTTTGTATAGCTTTAATACGTATAATTTCATCAGAATGATACAGATTGTATCGTACCTGGGGATATATCGTAAATGCAACATGTCTTCGTCGACTGATGTTTGCTTCGAATAACGAGAAGGACGTAAAGCATGTTCAAACCTCGAATAAACGTAGAAAAACTGGCCTCCAAGTCTTGCGAGGTACGCTGCAAAGCTTTGTGTCAAATTTGGTAAGTTTAATATTTATGTTTCCGGTTGAAGCCGGTTTGTCGGTAGCATTATTGCGGAACATATAAAAAAGGTGCGGGCATATGTATCGAAAATCTTTAATCGTATTAAAAAAGAATTAATTCGCATAAAACAATGTTGAAATCATTAAACTATGTTAGACATGTCCTCCGCATATTGCATAAAATTATAGAAGAGGAACGAGTACGAGTTATATTTTTTTTATTTTTAGTTATAGCTTCCCACGGATTAATGGATACTTTGGATAAGTGCATCCATAATTGTAGTACTAAAAGTTGACTTCTACTTTTAAACATATAGGCGATGACTTGGATCGCTAAAGTAAACTGCATCGAGTTAAACGCCATTAAAATGTGGTGTCCGTCGAGTATACGTTAGTAGCGGAAATGATGGAAATTCTAGGCACTGATGCATTCGAATTTCAAGATTTTTATCTGGCGAGCTCTGTGTTTGGAATCATTGTTTTCAGGAAACGTAAGAAACGTAAGACGTGTTCGAACTTACTATCAACCAAGTTGAGCCACCCGAACCAAACGTGCAAACGGTTTGGCCGGTTTTCGAGGTAGAGTTCATCGAACCTTGGTTGCAAGGGATTGATCGTGTATGGCTACCGAAGGTATGTGCACAAACAATCATTGATCTGTGACGCCCGACCGCCTACATATTACTTACATATTATCTAGTTCGAGCTCAAATAGGACGCGCCGCTTAGATTCAGAAACAAAACCTCTGTTATCACTTTCATCAGCTACGAATAATTTTATAAGCAATTTCTAGGCCAAGGTAAATAATTTTCACTACTAGCGTCGAGTAAGAGTTTTATCCGATCGTATATAACTACTTGCTCTTCTTTTAACGAAGATCTTTCCTTTCAAACTGTCGTTATATATCATTGGCTATTTTATTATATACTTATTACATTATATTTATTATATACCAAGACGACTGGATTGAAAATAAAATTATTACAATTCTTTTTACAGTGAATTTCGTAATAAAAAAGAAGACCGTGGATCTGTCCGTGAGAATATTTGCCATTTTTCGTAGTTTAAGAATGCACAGAAACTCGTTAAACATTTATCCACCAAGCCGTACACTCGCCTCTTTCCTCTTCTTTGCAACTGAGAAGAACCGTCCCGGGACCATTGTTAAATCTTTTTCGAGGTTATTACACGTACGATATGTAAATGTGTCGCTGGGTCCGGTCCTCGACGTCGGAGGACCAGCTTCTTTCTTTTTCTTTCTTTCATTCCGATCCTTCTCTCTATTTCTCTTTTATTCCACACGGCTTCTTCTCTCATCTTGTCAGGGGCGGATCAGATCGAATCTGTCTCGATAAAATAGACCTGTTCACGATAATAAAGCCAGCCAATTAGAATTCATGAGAGGCAAGTCAATTCATTCGTCGAGATGATCTTCCGAATTTCTTGTTTCTTACTGCAACTATTCTATATATATGCAATAATGTTTCTTTATTAGACCTCTAAATATCGTATACCTATTTATACTGTATTCGCTATAATTATACTATATTTCATTACACGTATAATTTACATGAAATAGCACGCACATCATACGAAGTAAAATTTTCTTTCATAAAAATGAATTGTTAAAAACATTACCGAAGTTTCTATTTTGTACATATATATATATATGTATATGTATAATTATATCGAATTATAAACCTTTATTCATCAGTCCAACAATTCGATGAACTCATATTTTTTATGCCAAAAATAGCATCTATGTAATGAAGATTTAAAAATATAGAGGATGAACAAGTATCCAACTACGATTCTTACCTAAAATGTTTCATCAAGTAATTGTAAGTAAGAAGTATCGCTCGTTCATAATTCGGTACTCAATTTTGGCGTAACAGTTTGTATCATTTTTAGCAAAATATTGATATTCTATTATTTAAACTATTCGATAGAAAAAGAAAACTCTATTGGAAAGGTTTGCGTGGATCCGCTCCTGCCGTATGCCACTACTACCTCAGCATCGTCATCACCATCTCCCTGGCTCCTCCGTAACGGATAGGCTTCACCTCCAGAACGGAACTCCAGTCTGCTTCCAGTTTCTCCCTCGAGAATGCTTGTTGACTTAGTCGGAGTTTGGCTCCCACAACGCGCGCTTCGTGGCCACTCCACTGACTTGTCCCATCAGAGAACTGGTCCATGCTCTGACAGAAAATATCATTTAGTATCGAAGATCTTGGAACAACTTGCATAGTGTTCGTTGACCTTCGTTGCATCGAATTATTCGATACGAAAAACATTCCCTAAGGATACAAAAAGACTTTCGAATCTACTTCGTAATTGTGTTTTGTTATAATTTTGATAGTGTTTATAATTAAAGTAAAAAAGAAAGAAAAGATAACATTATCGTTCAAAGAAGTTGATACGAGGAAGAAATGTGTGGCAAGCAGTATCGTCGAGATATCGAAGACAGACAATGATCGACACTTGAAAGGTTCATTTATTATCACGATTAAATACAAAGTCATAGTTAATATTCGTATAATTCAATGTTAAATCGATTACAGTAATGTGCACCGTGATACCTGTTTTTACAGGTTTTACTCTGGTTTTACTCAGTCTATGCTTCACTCTACTTACCGCTGACCCTGTTCATAATAATTAATGGTGTTAGACTCCGTGAATGCCTGCGGACTGGTCATGCCTGGCTCTCGTACAGAATAGGCTGCGGTTTTATTTGCTTCTATTAGCACTGGTTATTTTCAAAATTGTTTGTAAAGAATTTTTCTGCGGTAAACGTTTGCTTTAAAAATAGTTATAGCCTATTGTTATAGTAATTGGGGAAATGATGAATTCTTTCTCCACGTGTATTTAGTTATAATACAAGTATCAGTTTTTGAATATCGTTATCGCGATTGTTATGTTATACTTGTAGCGAGATGATCCAAGAGCTCGTGGTGGTAAAAACGAGATAAATTAGAAATATCTCATTTACGTCACAATGTAAATCTTTAATTTATATAACTTCCCAGAAGGAAATGTAAAAATCTGTACTAGCAGTATAATTTGCGAAGTATGACGGAAGAACGAGTATACAACGTACGGTCTATATTTTCTTCAAGAGAAAAGCAATTTTCCATTTGTTGGTTTGATTATTAGCGACGCGCGTTAGTGCGATTTCCAAGCAGTTCCTGATTAAAACCGGTGCTCACTTTTACCCAGGCACTAAATCTAATCAAATGAACCGACAAGGCTTAATTACCGAGGCGAATCGTAATTACAGGTGTGCCATTCTTCGGAGGAAAGGGAGGCGGGCGCATAAGGATGCGCTTACGCAGGAAACGGTGCATGTCCCGGTGACGCTACAGAAACTTGGAGCCATACAGAGCCATACAGAGATAACCACGGAAGTACGGATGACGCGATGAGACTGAGCCCGATTATCTTGTCGTGGGCCACAGCGAGTTGGCTTGGTCCAACCGGAACTACGGCGATACGAGCTCAAGCCTCGAAGGACTACGAGTTGTCGACTGAATTCTTCCTGGTACCTAGCGACGTAGCGATGGACAAGAACGGTCTGGCCAGTGTAGCGAGTGTCATCAGCGTTCCAGCACCGAACAGGACGGTTTCGGTGTTCAAAATGCCTCCTGGAAAGAAGAACCAGGAGATCGAGGTCGATACTCGGCCGTACTCGAGGTCCTTGCTCAGACAACGACCCTGGGCTCTTCCTCTGGCGGCCCTCAGCGCAGCCACGATGCTCCTCATGGCTGGCTTCGAGGTTTTCGTACTGCTCAAGGTCGGTTCGTTTACCTTTACAACCAACCTTTTTCAAACCGATCTCGGTCGATCGCAAATTCAACCGAAGATCAGAGAAACGATAGTTCGCTGGTGAAAATAGAGAAATGTACGATTTATTTATCGAAAAACAGCGTTTATAAAAATTTCGTTAAATCTATGCGCGGTCGATCCTAGCTTCTTTCTCGTCCATTGTAGATTACTTGTATATCGCGTAATCGCTTTACGCTTCTCAATGGTTTTCATTTAAAAAAATAAAAAGGTATTTGTAAAGATTATAAATGTAAATCGCGAAGGGTATTATTTTAAAATGCAAGCGTCGTGGTGACATACAATTTATAATTCGACGGTTTCACTACCGGAAATAGAGCGCAAAGACGTTTTGTTTTACAAGCGCTAAAAAAAAAGCGGAAAGAGCTTGTTACCAATTGAACCGATCGCGTGCGATAGCGTGAAACGTATTTTCGCGGTCGTATAAGCATCTATAATTGAAATTTGAGGAAGCACCGGATTAATAGAGCTTAGAAAGAAATCTTTATCTCTTTTCCTCTCGATAGTACGTGGAAATGTATACAAGAATTTATGGTAATTGTTTTCGTTCATACTTCGACAAGCTCCAATAACCAGCACGCTCGCAATTTCGCCGAGACCTAGGCCTAGTTTGCATGTCGACTGCCTATTTCTCCTAGTCGTGTCGTCTGCTCGTATCGATACACTCCATTGAACAGGAGCCACCAGGAAAGCCTTTGATAGCTTTGATGTCTATACTATCTTTAATAGCGTCATTATGCTGCCAAGGATTTTAACGTTGATCGTCATTCTCTCAAATTTAAATTGCAAGACAGGGGGGTATTCCCGATCAAATGTTCTCAGAACCAATTACTGCTCGTCCTTTCTCTTTTATTTAATATTCTCACAAACGAGAAATGAAATATTAGCGTAAATCAAAGCAACAATTAATTTAATTCATTTTATCAAACATATGCATGTAGTTGCATGCATCGCTAAGGGTTCTATGTTTATTTTAACAGATACGTATGGCTGCTTTATTAGTTAGTCTAATTGGTGAAATTAACCCGCGTAATTATAATTTATCTATGTATGATTATATCGCGGCATGTAAAGATTCACTTTGCGAAAAGTCTGACATGCAACAATTCTTATCTTATCTTTCTAGCTTGTCGAACATTAATAGGACAAACGCGGATAAACAAGGAGATTTTACCTTAGAAACATACATCGAGGTACTTTCTGTTTGCCATATCGAGGTTTCCTTCGTTAAGGAAGAAAAATTAGAGCATGCTGATTTTCTCGCGTGAGACGCCGCCGTTTACTACTTACTTACATTATTCTCCCAGAATTTCTGTCCTACAAAATCGTATATTATGTAAATTATGCTCTTAGAATACGTTTCGTCAATACTACAAAAATAGTCGGTGTAAAAATTATCTTCGCCATAAGAATACAAATAACATAACATTTAATGAAATTTTCCAGGCAAGGGTAACCGCGCCAAACAGACGACATTTATTTCTGGGACAAGCTCTACTTTTAGGCCTTTTCCTCCTGGCAGGACTCTCAGCAGCAGCCTCCCTCAGTCAAAACCCTCTGTCATGCGCTGCATTTAGATTAGTCGGCTTACCTGCTGCTCTTGTATTTGCAGCCTTGCTGGTTAAATGCGTGTTCCTGCTCTCGTTAAATAGTGGAGTTTATCTACCAGCACCTTATCAAGTAAGTTTGATAACGATTCAGAATCTTAATACATTACATTGCAAAATACATTGCAACGTAAGAACAATGTAAGTTTTCCATTGCGTAGGTAAGATGAATTCAAAATTCATCGAAAGGAAAGTAAACTTAACATTTTTTCGACAAAAGACTCTCTTTTTTCGCTCGCTGTTTAATAATTTTCTATTTTACGATTTACTTACAGTTGAGTAATACGTCATATTTAAGGTGTAGGGAGATATCTTATTTTTGTAAAATTAGCCAACAGTTCATTGTGCATACTATTAAAAAAAGGAGCGTAGAATCTATTATTTCTACCGCGGTTCGTAGTTTGTCTAAATTTATACGTCGTTTCCAACGAAAGGTAGAGATGTTTCTTTAATTTTGTATAGTGTTACTTTCTATGCCATTCATCCAATGCCCGACCGTAAGGCGATTGAAACACAATCGAAAGTTCTTGTCCTAGCCAGTGTGAATACAGCCTTAGAAAACGGCTCGCAGAAACTCGTGGAACAACTCTCACGAAGGATGCACGGGATTTTTCTTATTTCGCCGTGTCGGAGATCCGGATGTCGATCTCGATCGACTATTTGTACGTGCGGGACGGGATCTGAATGAAAAGTAACGCAGTAGTAACGCCCGCTACTAATAGCAGTAAATGCAGCTGTTGTGGTCGTTAAGCATGCCTTGCCGTTCGTTGAATAATATTAATATCTCCGACATTTTCTGCCTCGCCTAACGGATTCAACGGATTTTCTTCTGTTGCTTTTTATCGATAGGTGTGATTATATGCATCGAAGGAAGCGACGTTAAAAACTAGAAAGCAATTTATAAAATAATCTGTTAGAAAAATCAACCGCATCTCTTTTCCTCCTATAATAATTCTTCGTTTATAATCGCGATCGTTTAATAGAACCTTGAACATGGCGGGGAACTGCTCGTTCATCAATAAATTATAATGTGACTGACAAGCGTTAAGAATGTTAATTAAGAATACCATCGTAATAATTACAGCGATTCATCGTTAATCGGTCAAAGCCCGATGCCCATTCAATACATTTTTCAAGACTCTATTGAAATACAGCTTATATACGTGTACCACATACGCGAACGTTAATATATGGTGTATGTTCGTCCTCTGTGTTACAGGCACTAGTATTGGGATTCGCCGTGCTCGTGCAGGTAGCTATCATTGGACAATGGTTTTACGGCGAACCACCTACGGTGGTTCAGGTACAAAATACAGGACAAAACTCTCCAATGTCCTGTTGCAAAACTCCTCTTGGACAGATAGTGGCTTCCCTCGGGTAAACTTTTGAAATGTAAACCTCTTCCATCGACAATATTTCACGGTTTTAAAAATGACACTTGCCATCCGGCTATGAATTGAAATTACATCGTTGCAATGGAAAGTTGTTAGGAAATATTTCCAGACTTGTACGATTCTAATCTTCCTATAACTCGAAGGAAACTTATCCGGCTTTAACACGCTATCGATATAAAAACGAAAGAAAGATAATTTTTCCAAATCTATAGAAACGTAAATTCCGAATGAAATTTTGAAGGTGACGCATTGAAGATCGGACGATCGGTTTTCAGATATCCGGGCGCGCTGTTGGTTGCAGTAGCTTGTTTAGCAGTTCGAGCACGCGGCGTTCGAGACAACAACCGGGAAGCAGCATTTATTGGCTTGGCTGTTGGTTTATCGCTTCCGATTTGGATATCGAGTGCGATCGGTTCAGTGGCTGCCTCGACGGAGAGTGACAGAGAAGCCTGGCTAGCTTATGGTTTATTGACTACTTCCCTTCTCGTGTTCCTGACGATGTTCCTGCCGAAGGGTCGGCAGTTAGCTGCCCTCGGTCGAGAAGCTTCCGCAACGGTGATTCGTGATCGAGACGATGCTTTGAGCTCGCTTCCTGGCAGCCGTTACTCGCCTTCCTTCTTCCACTTCAAGCCAGCTGAAGCTTCTTTAAAGAGAAAGATGCATTATCACAGCGGCGGTACGTTCATAGTTGTGTATTCTTTGGCTTGTTACGTGTATGTAATTGAAGACATTTTCACCAATTAAAGCGTTACCGCTAAGCTATTTATTAACGCCTCCTCGGCGTACAGAATCTGTTAGTAACGTCGTTAATTAAGAAAAACAAAAATCACGAGTATTTAGCCAAAATGCGTATCGTAAAATTTTATTATAGCAAGAAATTTCGTATTACTTCGCTTTTTTTTTTGTTTATTTTACGAATAATACTTTCCAAATGTTGAAATTGAGCGTCGTGCTGATTTCACTATGTTTTTTTTATCAAACGAGCAAATTTCACCTGCGTTTTCATGCACGCATCCACCGTTTCTTGTAGCTCGCTCAAACGTCGTTCCGTTTCGATCACTTCGCACAGTATCAGCGTGTTCGTCATGTTTTATCCATTTCAACCGATCGTAAAACTATATACGAAGAAAGAAAATGATTAATTAAAGTTTAATTAATACAGCGAAGCTATTGTACGTGCGTACGTGTTACGACGAGCTATTAAAAAGTAAAATTTTAGAATTAAAATTTTTCTTGCGTGTAAACAGTGTTAAATCTTATACGGTTTACGACAGGAATGTACGTTAAAATTATATCAACTCGAATTTAATGAAAATCAATTAGTACTAATTGTTAGTGTTTTTACCATTGGTATAATAGTGCATATATTATTGATGCCTTTGATTGCAGATCGCGTGGCATTAGTTTCATCCGCTATACCTGGATGCACTGCCTGCAGGCATGGTGGAAGCCCCATATACTCCGACGGTAAGTTCCTCTAGAAATTAGCTAATTGTAAAGTATCAGCATTTATGTTTGTAACAACCTAAGCTATATATCATTTTAGTTGCAGAGCGTTAGTTGTATTAGGAAATACAGCCTAGGAAACACGTAATTAAAGTAATAGCATGAAAATTTATACAATAAGATATATACATTGTCGGTAATACACAGAATATTCGCGGTATTACTCGCCAATTCCTCTCTTGTGATACATGAGATATATAATTTATTGCGGATCTTCAATGGAAAGAAAATGCAATTTTATCGATCTAAAAATTTTCCTACCGATAGAACGATTAAAAATTCTTTTGTACAGTGTTTTGGATATCAAAACCTAAAGATCTTTCGATATTATATTATCAATAATTTAATATGCCTAATGTTTAATCGAGCTAACGCTAAGCCAATGGATACATATTTTATTTAAATCGAACATACCAAGCACAAACTGATAATTTTGGTACCCGATCATGGTAATCAAGGAAGAAAAATACCACAGATATTACAGTAGTCCCGGAAATACCTCAGTTGATTCTCTCGGTAAATTCCCCGTCCAAACTTTTCCTCCGTTACGGCGTCGCCTCTGGCGACCTTCACCTCGAGGAACGAACGAACGAAAGGGAGGAAAAACCTCTTACTGGAAAGGTGGAGAGGGAGAAAGTTTCGAGGCGGAGGTCAAGCGCTTCTCCGAGAATTAATGTGGAAGGGGAAACAAATCCCGTTAGATCAGACGACGCTAGTTAATCGGTGACCTGTTGTTGGTGGTGGCTGATTGAACTTTTTTCGACAAAGGAGAAAACAAATTCTCCACTTTCGTAGGTAACAGCTAGTCAACATTTTCCTCTAAATATAACAGTATTGGAGCATGAATCATTGAACGTACATTGTCGCAGATACCGCTCTAAATTACAAATTCCACATTTTGTAAATTAGATCGTCCGGATGAGAAAACTTTCGAGTAGAGGAATAGTCGGTTTTTCTTATAGCGATACCTGATACGAAAGATAAAGGGGGTAAATAAGAGTTTTATTTAGAAAACTGATTCTTCATCCAATTTATGATAATGCTTTGATCCAATTTATCCCATGCGATTGATCCATCAGTAAGGAAACAAGGTTTGACAAGTTAGCTTTTATATAGATAATTAAGTATTGTTTTTATGCAGATAATATAATATGGAGATAACAATCTATTATCTTAGGATACGAGAAGAGAAAAACGATTCTATAGTCGCGGTTGCCATCGATGAAATATGCTGTACGTAGCTACTTTTTGGAAAAGGAAAATTTAAATTGTCGAATAATATCTCTTTTTAAGAAGGAAATGTTTCAAGTAAATGTGTTAGCTTCGTAATATATCTCTTTATCGTAATGTCCATTATTACGAGTAGGGCGTGTATTATACTACATATTGCGAGGCAGAGGTCACTAGCCTGCCAGGCATAAACCATCCGCTCGTTTATGACACCGGTTCTAGTTATCATAATATTCAGCTACATCGTTTTTCGAACTTTCGATTAAGTTTATAAATCAATTGCCGTTGCGTAAAAAGTTTGATTGAGATTTCGCTAGAAATATTCTTCAGTTTTTTACGAAACAACGGTATCTGCTTGCCCTTTTGTATCTCTCTTTTAATTTGAAGGAGCAAGGAAAAATATTATCCACTAGCTGATCAAAGGTGATAATTAAATTCCTATGTCAAAAGTCTTTTTTAAACGTATAAATCTTATTGCTACATATTATAGCCACTTTCTAATCTCTTTACTGCGATAATAATAAGTCTTAATATCCACCTATTTGTCTAATAAAAGTTACAAGTATTATACTACTCCGGTTTAAAATTTCTAAGAACTTTTTCCACGATTCCAGAAATAGACATCTTATTAAAAGTTGCTGGCCGACTTTTTCTGTTTCCATTGGTCCTTCGTGACAACACAATTTCAAAAATAATAAAATTACTCTCCCGTAACAAGAAACTTTCGAATAATCACAAGTTTGTGAGCAACGTGACAGGTGTGACCCACTTTGAAATGCGGTTACGTGTACGAAACAATTGTGCCTCTGCTTAATGGAGATTTTGTGTCAGCATTTCGCATGTAATCTCCTGAAGCCTGTCATAAATATTTGCAGAACCTAAGCACGGTTAAAACGAAGATAAAATAATACGAGTACGAATAAAATATAGAAATGTAACACCAAATATAAATACGTTTATCGTGAAAATTACGCTCCACTGCTTAACACGGCCGGAAGGATAAGCGAGCACGCGACCTTTTCATTGTTACCGGAAATTAACACCGTGTTTTGGCAGGACGTAAAAACGGATAACAAATTGCCATCCAGCTGTCAAGTTTCTTAGTCATATTTTAAAAATACGTAAATTCTATTCCTATGAAAAATAGAATTTGTGGGTAAATCTTAAAATTACTTTGATAATGTAATACGAGTCCTTGCTGACTATTTCCACGATTATGAATGATCGTTACACGAATTCACTGAGAAATAAATATATTTTACAGATGTTCATGCACCGATGGAGACGTTCGTCTTACCACCAGGCATGTATTTGAGGCCGGAAGACGCAGGAAATTTGTACACAACTCTATCAGCAAATCCGAACGTATTCTTTCAACGAGCAGCTCATCCCGGGATGATGTATTGATAATTTTCCAGACACACATTCAAATAAAT
This sequence comes from Bombus pascuorum, assembly GCF_905332965.1. Classification (NCBI taxonomy): domain Eukaryota; kingdom Metazoa; phylum Arthropoda; class Insecta; order Hymenoptera; family Apidae; genus Bombus; species Bombus pascuorum. The sequence goes on from NC_083490.1 coordinate 6,042,085, forward strand.
GTCCGATAAAAGGACTGCTTTTCTACATTCTTAGATTAGATAACCATCAGGCGAACTTCGTTTTCTGTTCGCTTGTTTTGTTATTGTTGATAATAAAACGTGTAAGCTTCGTTGGAGATCTTTTTATTAGCTTCTCTCATTGTGGAAGCTATGCACGATTATTTCGATAACAAATCAAAATATAGCAACTGGAGGCGAATTTCGCAAGAAATTATAATAAAGGTACGATCCATTTTTTATATGTCTTCTTTTTCTTTTCATCATTATACCTTGATTATCGAGATTTCAATTATACCTACAAGGAAGATCATGCGAATAATACATTGATGAAACTGCTGCCCTTTTCTATGTTAAAATTCAATCGTACATTACATTGAAAACAATTCTTCGTTTCTTTTTTATCAATGACTCATTTCCTCGCGATTATCACCTTTGCAGCTTTTTCTTATTGAGACGCAGTTAGTTTTAGATTTTGCCGCGCAGTGGAACAAATCTAAAAGCTTGAAAACCTATTTAAAGAATCCCAGATATATACATAGTTATGTTTTATAACATAATATTTACATCTCCTACCTAAATGGTAAAATGAGAGGATTATAAATGTCTAAACATTGAGAACAATATCTAGACAGATTTATAGTCATTTTTATAATATTCGCGTATCTTTCAAAAAGGCTGTGGCGTTATTCAAATATACTACACTACTGTTTACACATGGCTATTATTGATTACAGATTACGTACTACAGTAGAACTCTATTTATCCGAACTTGTCAAAGAATAGAACTCATAAGTGGAACGTTCATATAATAGTAGTTGAATGGTTTTTATAATTACCTATGATTTTTTATCCAAATATTATCCAAAGATTTAATAGCACATTTGCCCATCGTTTCTCTGCTTGCAGAAATGCATCACTTCTTATTTTGTAAATGAATTTCCGAGACCTGTAATTTCAAAATGCTCGGATTTTTAGCTAATCGATTCTTTATTTATTTGTATTATTTTATTTATTTATGTTCTTATTAACTAGAAAGAAAATTAATGAAGTTCATTTAAAAGCGTTGTATATGCGAGTCATTTCAGAATTTTACTTAATGAAAGAATTCCGATAAGCGGAGTTGTAGTATACTACGTATTTTGCATTTACTACAAAGCATACATATTTACTACGCGTAATTGCGTATGTACAATGCACTTTAACACAGAATGGTGACAGTAAACGACAGGTTGCTTTCTTGACGTCACATGGTGTAGTAGAGGGGAGATTGCTCTCTTCACAGCACGCTCGTCCGTGCATCACAGCTGTCAATGGTATGGTTCTTTATAAAAGAATGTTTTCGTGTATCATAATCGAAAAGTAATGTAACACCTGTGAAATCTCCCTTTAAGTACTCGTTAACAATATTTGAATAAAAATCTAGAACAAAAAGATTAATTAACCAACCGTTGACATTTCATATATTACTTTTTAACCTAAAAAGTATATTGGAAAACAGTGCACAGTCACTGTAATATAATCTGATTCCAGATGCTAACAAAGTTAGAGTGAAATTTTGTATGATTGTTTTACAATATATGTACATCGTATTATCCTAAAAATGGCTGATACATCAAAATATCTTAGGTGAGTAAAAATTGTATATGTATCTTTTTTTGTATATGTCCTTTTTTTAACCAATGTTCTTTCCTTCAAGTCTGTATCGGACTGTAACCTTTGCCTCTTATGCTTCGAATTTAAATTATGAATTAAAAATTTAATATCTAATTAAAAATATGTTTTTGTTTTATATCTTGATCGATATATTTGTTATCTATGCTTTATGATAGTAAATAACTTTAGTAATAAAAAATTACCTCCTATGTATTTTAGAATCTACTTCGTCACATGGAATGTGGCAACTAAATACCCAGAGGAGGATTTGCATGAACTTCTTGATGTGAATCAGATTGACAAGTCAAAAACATTACCAGATTTATACATTGTTGGGTGTGTATAATTTACGCAAATTTATTTATATCATCTATAAAATGATTAAATTCATAAATTATGTTAGATTACAAGAAGTTAAAGCTCAGCCACAAAATATGGTGATGGACATATTCTTCGATGATCCATGGACTAAATCTTTTAGGTATATATATAAACGTGGGAAATATTACAGTAACAAATTTAATTGTATATATAAATTAACAGTTACATTTTTGAAAGCTAACAATTGTTATGTTAAAAATGGTATTTAACAATTTTATTGTATACAATTCTTGCAGAGATATATTAAAGAAATATGATTACGTAAAAATACGTACACAACGTTTACAGGGTCTTGTTTTAAATATCTTTTGCTTAAGAAAACATATTACACATTTAAGATTAATAGAGGCTCAATATACAAGGACAGGATGTGGAGGCATGTGGGTAAGAAGAAATTATAATTATATAAACTCATTCCTTAATTTTTTTTAGCGAAAAAATATATTATTTAAAGGGAAATAAAGGTGCAGTGAGTATAAGATTAAATATGTATGGAATTAACATGTGTATAGTAAATACACACTTGACACCACATGATCATTTATTAACAGACAGAATTATGGATTATAATACAATACTCACAAGTCATAGTTTTAGTAGTCCAGATACTTCAAAAATATTATTTCATGAGTCAGTAATTTTCTTTAAATTAATACAATTTAATCCATAAATACAAAATAAATTATCCATATCACTTTTCTGTACAGTTATGTGTTTTGGATTGGTGACTTAAATTTTCGATTACATGGAGAGGATTTAACTGCCACAGAAATAGACATACTAGTTAGGAAAAATGAATTAAAATCCTTATTAACCAGAGATCAATTGAAGATGGTAATGGAGAAGGGTGAAGCTTTTTCTGAATTGAATGAGAATCCTATTACATTTCCTCCTACTTATAAATATGAATTTGCATCTCAAGAATTTGATCTCAAGTAAGATAAGACTATGATACTCGCATTTTCTAATTGTATTTTTTTTTAACTAAGAATTTTCTATTTAGGCGTCGACCATCATGGACTGATAGAATTTTGTACAGAGTAAATGCAGATATTTATGACGATGTTAAATTGAATGCTATTCAGCGTAATTATAAAAGTCATTCCAATTATGTACAATCAGACCATAAGCCTGTCACAGGAGAATTTGATATTGTCGTAAGATTTTTTTGTACAATATAAAGATCAGTGAAAATTAATAATAAATAACAGAAGATGTCATTTTATTATAAAACTTTGCATTATGTATATAGATCAGACCAAATGTAGAGGACCATGGTGTAGAGTTCCAACCTGTGTCATCATGGTTTATAGATGAAGAAAATTCAGTATCATATAGATTATTAGGAGACGCGAGACCAGCTAGCGGCGATTGGGTGGGTCTTTTTCACAATGAATTTTCCAGTCTAGACGAATATATCGTTTATGAATATGTAGGTCGAGGTGAGCTAGATATCATTTTATTATATTTCTTTAAATATATTAATTAATTTTCATTTTGCATACATATATTACAGTTATTTCGGTAAATCAATAATAAAGACTTATGATAGGTAAATCGTCTCCAGTTCCTCTCGAACCTCACTCGATCACCGAGCGAATTTACTTTAGCGATACTGCCCTTCGAGCACCAGGAATGTATCGTTTGGTGTATGTTGCTCAACGAGGGAATCTTGTTGGAATTTTAGGCATTAGTCCACCGTTTCCAGGACATCACAGACCTGCTTGATAAATTGGTTCGTGTAATAGTCAGAATAGGCAGAGTGATAGTCGCTTAATGTTTAATGAATATGAAGATGCTGCACCTTATGTGTGTGCTTAGTTAACAAATTTATATACACAAATATTGGATAATTTTATTAAGTGGTTGAGAATTATTTTATTTGACTGTAACTCTTTGGGGTCCAGTATTTTTTTATTTTCTTGTTAGAATGAATACCTGTTTATAAAGACTAAAATACTATTTTGCATATACACCTATGCAACATATATATCATGAAAATGATAAACATATTGAATACTTTTTGTGCTTTAAATTAGTACTGTATAGGATAATTCCACCAAATAAGGATGAGCTGTACTTATTTCATGATTGAAGATGGAAATAATTGTGGAGAAACAAAGTTGAATGGTTGAAACGGTATTATTTTTCTGCAATGTGTTATTTGATTTTATGAATATTGTAGATGTAATATGCACTTAGAAAACCGAATATTTCATAAGATATCTGATAGTTTACATTATATATCGATTTTATTATAGCGAACATTCAAAGAACATAACAAGAGGTTAATATATTTTGCCCATATATTTTTGACATATTATGTTACTGTAATTGATAGAAAATTATGTCACAGAGAGTTAATATCATTATATCATATAAATTTTTGTCTACAAAAATTTTATTTTATTTATATCTTAAAGATAATACTTACTTAACATTTGGACTCAATATGAGTTTGAGTAACGAACAAATAATTGTTATACCAACAAGGACCACAAAGAGTTTAGACACATTAGAATTTTTAGCTATATGCATTGTCGTATTTATGAACTTAAACATGTATAAGAGATTTCTGGGAATTGGGGACAAAAAGACAAAACAAGAAGAGATTAGTAAGTATTGTATTATTCAGTAAATAATACATATTTTGTAAATTAATTCTTTCTAAGCAATTTGAGGATAGATAATTTTATAAAAAAGCTATATTTTTATAATAAATTCATAAAAATTAGTCTTTATTTTATGGAATAATGTTTTCGTACATAAAATGCCCTGTAAAATGTTGATATTTGCTGGATAATACAATAGCGATAAATGAGAATAAATATACGTAGGTGGAAAATGATACTCTCAAAACAATACATAATGTAATTTATACAACACTCAATTTTCTGGTTAATTTTGAAATGTTACTTTCGGTACCTGGTTTTGCTCTTGGGTTATTACCCAAAAGCATTAGTGCTTAATCGTCTTACGCTTCAGAGGATATAGCGAGTGTGTCGGTTATTTTTGCACACTTTATATTCGAACAAGCAGTCCTAGATAATTACAAATTTTTATTAGTTTAGTAGAAAACCTTTTGGTTCGATTGGCGAAATGTGTGTAATGGTGGTTTGGTTGTACAAACCTATATTATTTTATTTTTGTATAGCACAACAGAAACGCAAAAACATGGCAAATAAATGTATAATGTAGTATCGGGAAGGATACAAATAAAAAATATTTTTTACTCATGCTAAGCAGTTTTTGAAATACCATTTATTGTTTTTTGTTGAAACAAACATATGTATATATTTAAAAATGGATACAATGTTTATTATGAGAATGAATTTAATTTCACATAAATAATTTAAAAGTTTTACAATAAATAATACATTCCACTTCTAATGCTAATACTACAAAATACAAAACGTATAACGTCGTCGCTTGTATTCTTTAATTTATTTATTACTAGTGTAAGTAGATAATTCTTAGTAGTTCTAACATATAAAAATTATTATTAACACATACTTTGAGGAATACAGTAATGAATACTAATTGAATTGTTTCAGACATGAATTTGTTTTTATTAAAATAATTTAATTATAACGTATTTTCATGAAATTTTATGTAAATAATAAATAGATAAATAATAAATGAAACTTAACGTTGTAGGATGCGCTTGCAAATATTATATATTTAGAAATTATTAGAAATGCTTTTAATGTTAAATATACAAGATTCAGAAGAATGTACATATATATGTATATTAGATCTAAGATCATAATGTAACCTATTCTGTTATTCTCTGTTGTGTAATCAATGTACAGTTATACAGATATCATAATTTGCATACACTATTGTAAAACGAGTTGGAGGCATTTTTACATAATCAAGACAAGTTTCTGTGAAGCATGCTATTATTATGCGACTAACAATCACAAATGCGACTTTAAACACAAGAATCAAGTGATCTATTATTAAATTCATAAAATTCATTTCACATTTAGAAAACTATGAATTTTTTAAGTCTTTTTTCCCTAGAGTATAAAAATATTCACAGGGAATATGAAGCATCGCAAAATAATTACAATGTGAAATGAATGGAAGAACGCAAAATGATTCGAAAACGAAGTATAAACACATACATGTACATAACCATGAAGCTTTCATTAGTATGGAATTATCCTCGCAATCAACACGTGATAATCAAACTAATTAAAATAAATCGTATTATACAAAAATCACACTCGATACATAATTGATGATATGCAAAATAAATATTGACCTCATATATGGTGTTGATGACATGCATATGTATATGTTATATCGATATTACGCGTATAATAAATAATTCGATAAGTCTTACATAAAATAAATTTGTCAGAATTATCAAACTTCTCTTGTTTGACCAATTCGACGCTTTATAAATAATTCATAAAAAATTGTACGTCTAATCAAGGAACTTTCAAGCATGTTTCGGCAATTGATTTATAGTTATCTCATAATCCACGACGAATTCGAGGAAAGGTCGAAAAGTAAGTTATGTGCACGGAATGATCTTTTATCTAGGCAGTGAATCACCGTTAATTGTTGGAAGCAGATACAGTTCCATGCTTCCAGCTTCCAGTTCTGGTACTTGATGAATACCACGAAGTTCTTGTATTCTGTGCCACACAAAGTCTCTCGGTGGCCTTCGCAGAACAAATAAAGCGAAGATAAGAACACCTTGGAGAGCGTTTATAAGATCGAAGGAGGACCAGTCGAATGAATCTCCGTTGACGAACCAAAATATTACTTCCACCGTCCAATTAAGACCCATCAAAACGAAGATAATCATGCAAACAAATGTAGTTCTCATGAGTCGCCGAAGATACTTTCGATCAAGTCGATCGGATTCCTGATTTCTCGCGAGACGCCTTAAGTCGAGGTCCCTTTGATATTTAGTTAATTTGACGAAGATTAGAACGAAAAGAATCACATTCGCAACAAGAAGCAATCCGATTGGTATGTAAAAGTATGGTATTGCTTCATCTTCCGCTGTAAATTAGAAAACAATAATAAGTTTTATCGAGTTAATATCGATATGTTTCTTTTAATTTGTAATTTTATTATCTACTTGAAATTAATGATTTTACGGGGTAATGATGTAGAAGTGAATCAAGATTGACACGAGTGATATTTCATGATACCTTTTCTTTTTGATTGATATTTTTCTAGACAAAAGGCTGACTTCTCTGATCTTATACAAAAGAGTATTAAGACAGTTCGAGGTTAATTGAAACACATGGACGTTGAATCGGAATTCAAATCAAATTGTTGTAAATTAAAATTGCAGATGATATTGTTGTTGTTTCATAAAATTGTCAAGTGGTGTCTTAAACAATGGTCGTCTGTAGACCAATATTTATTATACTAATATCTCTTTCCAGTTGTTACCGTCGTTTTGAATGATTTAAATTGGTAAATAGGTTATCAATGATTTATGTTTCGTTCCTCGAAAGTATGTGAATAAAAATAACAGTGACAACTAGTCTTTCTTAGAGTGTTAAAATTAAGTGAAAACAGGGACCACGAGATTATTAATGTTAAATATATGTGATATGTTTTTGATAGTTAAACTGTACACGCGTGTGCGCGGTATGCAGTGAAATTCGAGTGCAACTCCACTTACATTTGAAGGAACAACTTTTCTTGGAGTTTGGCTTCACGTAAGTCGCCGGTATCATCGGACTGAGATCCATGATCATTGATACGAGAATAAGTATCACCGAGGGACCCCAGCACCATAACGAGTACCAAAAGAACAACATTCTGGGTTTCATCCTTCTGTATGTTCCACGATCCACGTAGACACGCACCAATGACCACATTTCTATGCAGATCGCATTTAGCCAGAAGAAGCACGCGACGAAGGAGAACTGGATGACGAATGCTGGAAAAGCCGATTGCTTTTTAATTGTTCATTTAAAATTTCAAACCAGCACTGGTTTTTCTTCCAAAAGAATTACACGTTACATCAGATCATTTTATGGTATCCCGTAAATCGCGCTATGTATGGTAACGCACGTATAGAGTACAGTAGAACTCGATTTATCTTTAACTTATTAGGGAACGAACAGCTCTGACGATTTAGTAGTTCAGGAGAAAATAATAAGAGCTTGTAAAATAAATATAATAAGAGGTAATTAGATAAACGTATTCAGTCGAAAAAAGCTCGTTAAATCGAATAGCAAAAGTATCGGCACATACGTTTATTTTTCAATGAAACGTTTTTTTATCAGGTTTTACATTATTACATTTTAGGTTACATTTAAATGCTGTAATAAATTCGATGTTGTGCAAATAAGTTTTGGAGGCACTGCACTTTGATTTGATAAACAGAGTTCTACTGTACTATGTTTGGACAAGAATAACATTGTTTCTAATGTTTTTTATCAGATTGAATATTTCATCTTACCTATACTGGTACAAGCTTGATCCGACAACTCTACATTCCATAACTGTGTAATTGCTAACATCATAAAAGCCAGCGCTAAGGATCCACAATAACGGCACAATGCCCTTCCAAAAATATCTCGCAAGTTTGGTGTGATGGAATACGCTGCGATGGTAAGAATTAAGAATGGCACCGATATTAAAAGGCCGCAGGCATAGATTGTAATTCGGGAGTCCGCGGTGATTATTACGCGACCTGAAATAATTTTTTTAGCGTTCGTTATATAAGTTAGTACGTGCAATGACTCTTTTGAAAGTATATTTCTGGCTCTTTTAAGTTATTTTTAACTTTAATTTCATTTATATAATTCTTTCTAATTTATAATTAATTTTAAAAGTATTTCTGCTTACTTTCGGAAAAACATACGAAAGTCTGAAGTCCTAACTTTGGCACGATTTCTGCACAGTAGTTGATTCCGGGTTGCAGCATTTTTGGATCGTGATCGGGTGCATATATAGAACCGTTCGTTAATAAATAATTGTTATCTCTGTTATCGTCGTTTGGATTTAAAATATACCTAAAAAAATATACATATATAATTTGGATAAATATAAAATTATCTCGCTTTCCTTTTAGATATTTTAATACTTTTATTCGTATAATTGTACTCTTTTCTTTAATTGAAATTACCTATATATACATATATATAATTCTTTTTGCATAAATCGTAAATGATCGCGAGTGATCAATAGTGTAATGATCATGGTGAGATAATTAACCTAATGACGCGCTTTGAGTTAAAGAGAGAGTGGGTGAAAAGGTCACGTTAAGTCAATAGTAGACCTTTCAATGTTTTTATAACTTGAAGATTCTTGGGAAGCATAGATTGGATTGCAAAGAAGACGTGTTTTCCTAACAAACTCGAAACTGTGTATAATCTATAAATTGTACACAACTGCATGATTAGAAGTGTTATGAACAGCTTGTGTAAACGTACTTGAGATAATTTGAAAGTCAGTCTGATCGTTTGCATTGGAATTAAAAATGAAGAAAAGCGACACCTATCCTTGGTATAAAATGCAGAATACAATCTGTGATGCATAAGAGATAAAATGAAATCGTTTCTTATTGTGTTTATACGGAGGAAAAAATGTACATATATATGATCTTTTTTATTTTATTTTTCTGCTTCGTTAAATTCTTTTATCAGGGATTGAAATAAACACTTATCTTTCGCTTTTAAAAAAATTCTATTTGCACTTGTGTGTTTCGTTTAAGAAAATATCTGCTCCTATGGAATTTTTATGGAAATAAATGTTGTACTTGGGAACTTCTTTAAAAAGTGTTCTCATGGAACAGATATTCTAGAATTTATATAATATATTTATATAATGTTTATATAATAAAAGTTTCATGAAAACTAATTATTTTAGAACACGTATTAAAAAAGCTTCCTTAAGATAAATAAAAGTACCAAAATTTTAGGTATTAATCTTATTTAACAATATAATATCGTACTTTTGTAGAATAACGCTTTTTATTTTCAAAAACTTTTCTTTCTTTGTTCTCATCGAAACTTACGATGCAAGAACTCCTTCAAAAAATGTTTCACGCTCTATGTTTTAAATAGAACCTATTTAAAAGTTTCATAACTCTTTCGATCTCTGCTTTTTATCAATGTTATATCAAAAGTGTCAATAAAATTAAATCGTTATTCCTATTACTTGGAAACTTAAGTATACTCACTTTTTGTATTTGCAAGGATCTCCGATGATCGCAACGAACGAACTTCGAACTTCACCGGGAGTTTCATAACCAAATGCATTAAAACCATAAAAAACTGGAGAGAAATTTTCAGCCATGGAGGAATCCAGATAACAAACCGAGTTTTGAGTACCATTTTTTACGAGAACTTCACCCAGTGGACAACATTTTCCAACCACAGATAAGTTTTTGTACTCTTCAGGTATTATCGTCATATTTTCCTGTAATATGAGATCAAAGGATATTCTTATGCATATCTAAAAAATGTACTCGTTTATCCGAATGATCAAAAATTTTATCTTATCGTATCAAAAGGCTTTGTATTTATGTTTCTTACACATTCTTACTGAAACATTAGAATTATATAATTTCGCGTAACAGAGAAGTATGAATTAAAATTAATTAATAACTTTTGTATGATAAAACGCTATTAAAGTTACGATTGATAATCGAATAAGAACGAAGATCGGTGTAAATTTTAATCGTATTTAATCTGTGTAAGTCTTAAGGAAAACTCATGCGGCAAACTTACCATTGACAACATATGCTAATTGTTATTCATGAATTTATATTTACGTTTATTCTTTTTATTGCGACTTTACGATTGGATTACAATTTTACGCCTCCAATATTTCAAAGATAGATGGACATAGATAGGGCGAAAAGTCTAAAAATAACTAAATGAACACACAGCTATCTATATTTATCGTATACACATCTATTTGCTGTGCTCCACAAAAATGCTTTGGTAATGTATAATTAGACCTACTGAAATTTTATGTTTATGCAAATTTCGTATAAATACTACGAGCACCGTTCCAATTCCTATCAAGATATTATTGGCCCTTATCAAGCCTATTTAGCATTTATAGAGTACAAAAATTCGACTTTTTATTATTTCAAATTCTCTGATATCGAGGTCTGATTAAATTAGCTTTATTGAATTAAATTATTATATATATATATACTAATACTTATATTTTTTAAATTATAAAATATTTGATTAAACGATCTGTCACTGGATGATCATATCTAAATAACATTTTTATTAATGTGCCTATACGTACCAAAAGAATGGGATATATGATCGGTTTGATCGATTGATGAATCGTTTCGTTGTTCATATTGGCACTGCAAATCACCAGTTCAGAGAAAAGAATTTGAAACAAAAAGAAGAACAGCACTAGAGACTTGTTCAAAGTCCCAGACATGTTGTTTCTTTGGATTCTGTTTATATGTCCTGCGAAAACTGCCATAAAGACTTTTATAACGTTCTTTAAATATATTTGTCTGTGATACAGATTTCTCGGTTTCCTGCGTTCTTTTTTTTTCTTAATGTCACTTCGTTACACAAATCTTTTCCAAAATGTAATTTTCTGTCAATCCCGTTAATGAAAATGCCTTCGTAAAACAACGGGAACTTCACCAGCCGTAAAAAGATAACAAAATTTCAGCGTTCGACTCATCGATGACATTTTGTCTCTTTCAGATTGAGCTTGGTATATTCCTTTTAACTTGACTACGTCGTTCACTACGATTTACGCTTCTCGTACGAAGAATATTTTACCAAACGTTTGAGTGTTTCTAAAACTTTTCCGAACGTGTTTGGTGTTCCATATAATTCATGTGGTCAGTATGCACCTTTCAGGCTGAATTTCGTTCTCAAGGTTTTCCTTGAAATATCCAAACCGGAAGAATGTTCGATGCTTGTTGGTAGAGATTTGACGTAATAAAGATATACCTTCAGACTTCCGTACTCTATCGGTTTACAGCTTCTCCTTCGCTGATTATTTTCTTGCTATCGATTAAAGACTGAGCAATGTGGAAGATAATAGCGCTCGCTTCGTTCGAGTATCAACTTCGATAACAGAATACGTTTTCTAGGTATATGTCTACTATCTTTTCCAACAGTTAATACACCGAAGCAAAATCTTTCTCCGATCGGTACGTTTCGTTAAAAACTATTTGCCTTTTGTACATACGACGTTACACGGATTTGGCCAATCAAATTCCAGTCTTTCAAACGAGACCTAGAACATACAATAGGAATTACTTAATCGTTCGGTATCTCGTAACCGTTGTGTGATCTTCAAAATGCATTTATCTTCACGCAATGACTCGATGTAACGATTTTTATTCTCAAGGCAACTTGTGGTTGGATTTTCCGCCGTTCTACGCGATTATTTGCCGAGAATAACCGAGAATCCAATCGACTAAACGATTAACCAAACGATAAAAACTCGAGGATCGGTGTTAAAGCTCGTAAAAAGTGTTAAATGTCATCCTAAGAGGATTTAATAAATCCATGGTCATTGACCTATAATTCTCGTTATTTCGACGACAAAAGTAGGTGAAAAAGTGAGCCGGACCTTCACGGCAATGAGTTGAATATTATTTCACGTGTTTTCATTCAAGAAACGTCTGATGTATTCATTGACACGGGACCAAGACAGCACATTAATTTTAGAAGTCTAGAAGGAAACACGAACCGGTATTGGTACATCTGACTAGACGTGTCGACTGGCACATACCTGTTCCTTGATCTCCAGATATACCGCTTAAAATTGATCACCGCGCGAAAAAAATTTATGTAGATGCTATCCTGATATTATATGACTTATGTCACTGTTCAAATTATTATACGTTCAAATAAAAATTATGTCGCAGTTGTCACAGTTGCTTAAGCAACATTTAACAATTTATTCGATGGCACAACTTCACAAACCAGAAAATATCACCGGCTCGATCCCGAAAATTAATGCTTTCGACTGATTCGTGGCTCGACGATTATAATTGTATAATCGTACTTGTTCAAAGCTGCGGGAAACACTGGATCACGTAACGGAGAATCGAATCCTGTCGAAATTCACGTGGTTACCCATCGATGTCTGGGAGCATACTGGCCGTATTCCTCGAGACACAAGGCCTTTATTTATCAGTGCACGATTACTCGTACGGTTGCATGCATCATCAAAGATTCAGTAGACAGATGTAATTATTGCGTATTCGTCGAACTCTGTTCGACAATTTTATGAGAATAACCAAAATAGGAAATCTTTATAGAATATCTTTTCTTTTATCGTTCGACCATTATTCTTTTTTCATCTGTTTCACCCTTTATGTCATTTATATTTCATCGTGCAAGAACGTTCATCAAAAGGAGGAAATTTGTATTTTTCGAAAGTACGTAGGTGATTTTTATATGTTCTAGTAGATTTAAAATTATTTTACTATTTAATTATTTAATTATAAAATTATTTATTGAAAATGAACTTATATCCGATAAAATAGATAGTGTGTCATCACTTTTGGAGCAGATGGTTGTTGATAGAACTCTTTTACTATACGAGTGAGATAATACAATAGATAAAAAATGATTAAATTTCATATTACACTTTGTGATATATTTTTGGATCAATGTTAATTTGATCTATTTGATATGAATTTTAGTTGATATTTTTATATACGACATCGTCATATAATATTATCAGCTGTTATAATATCTTTTATTATATTCTTTCATTACGTACAATGTAACAAACAGGAAATTCCAGATGATAATCAGGAAAATCTACTGGAATCGATAAGTTAGTATCTCTATTATAAAGTTAAAAAGTCCATTTTCTAAAACAAACATCCTGTCCGAATCTCAAAGAGGAAAGTAAACCCGCGTACAGATATGAATAAAATTTATATAAAAATCGTGCTTTCCTCGGATCTTTAGATTCTCGAAAACCTATACCCAGAGTAATAAAATTCTACGATAAAAGTAGATTTATATAACGTAGTAAAATTTGATCTAGAATCTGTTCTCGAGCGGTAATACTCGAGTAAAGGTCGGACGATAGATCAAAATGAAAATATCGAGGCAACATCGAACATTTTCTTCCTTTGTTCATCGTTGGTCGACATTTCGTAGAAAGTAAGAAAGTATGCGGTCGCGCTTTGTAGACTATTCGCGAAATCCAGTAAATTCGCGATATTCGTCAACCTTCCTGTCTACGTTCATTAAAAATACCTTCGGACGATATCAGAAATGTGACGTAATATCAAGGAAATTTTTCTATTATCGCCGATGAGATGACGTAGGCGTGTGAGTTATAATCGCAAATATAGTAGCTCGTCACGAAGGAACTCCAATTTTGAACTTTGTTACAAATATCATTCTGCGAAATGCAAGTTTTACCAGTGGCTTCTGCGAATTCCTCGTACTTTCGATGAGCCAGTCAACAATGTACGTACTTACGTTATCCTTTCATACACACGATATTTGCAGCTTGCAGAACCGAGGGATGCAGCTCTGTGAATCCGATTGAAATTTGCAGTTTCGCTTAAGCAGCAACGGACCAAAATAAATTTGTCTTCCAACAATTGTGAAGATTTTTTTATGCATTTTATTGGTATCATTCGTAGGAATATTTATTTGAAGTACAATGTTTTATCTTTATTATGCGGATGAACTTGTGTTGAAAGGTGATCGATTCTTTTCTTTTATGTACTTCGTGAAAGTTCAACATTTCGTTTATTTTCTTTATATTTTAATCGCTTGTAACATTAATTAAAATTTTAATATGAAAATCTTACGTTGGCCAGGTAATACGATCACGGTGTAATTTTCGAAGTTTGCAGTACGGTACAGACATTAATCACCAGCGATATATTTAGAGAGAAACCATGATCGGTTAGAGCTGACTAGAAGTTTAAAAATTCACAAGTTCTTCTTATTGACTTTAATGGAGTTTCTCATTGAACTTTCTATTAGCCAATTGAAATGAGTAGTCTTTATTTATATATATCAAAGGGACTAACGTAAAAAGAAGTTTTATAAGAAATATTCTTGTTATCAATTTCAGTCGGACACATCATATAAATTTACTATAATTTATAAATATATGAATACCATTACAATGTATATGTGATATAAGTATATACTATCTTACAGTAGACAATGTATATAAACAAAGTAAAAAAGAAAATGATTTTAGACGATAAAAAATTGCATATTTTAACTTTATTTTAAGGCACTTTAAAAAAAAATATACGAAACAAATTTAATTTTACAAATCGAATCTACACGTGTAAGTATATACGTAGAAACACGATGAAAATATAATTGAATAAATAAAAAAGAAGGAATGACATATAACGTTAAACACGTATGATCTAAGAACGTGAACATTGAATGATTCTTGACTTTTATAGTTATCGTTCGACCGTCGTAGACGATGAATTGTCGAGCATTGTAATTAAATTCCTAAGTACATGTAATTCGTTGACTTCACGTACATATTTCCCTGAAAACCATTTCTGACGTCAACGCGAGTGTTCAGGAGAAAGTTGTATATATATCGTTGTAATGTTGAAACGGATTTTACGCGGAGAATAGTCGCAAAAACGTATAATGTTCTTATGGAATTGTAAATGAGAAAGAAAAAGCATCGACGAACGTTATATTTACGAATTCTGTCGAAAAAAAAAAAGATATAAGACGGCAACAAAATTGTAAATAAATGATACTTTCGACATAAACACGTGCATCAAAAAATACTTGCAAATCTAAAAGATATTAGTCACGAATTTATCTTTGCCTTTTTATTATCTGCGCGATTGATTCACGGTATAAATAGTGAAAATGTTTTTTATAAAGTTCTGAGAAGTATTGAATATCTATATGTTTGTATATTTAATCTTGTAAAAGATAGAGTGGTTGAAAATCAAATGTCCGCGCGCCTACGTTCCCGCCAATTCCATAGCGTTTCGATAATCGACTGGTAGTTGTACCGGTGCTTTAGGAGGTTAAACTTCTATGAAGTCGAATGAAATTCAAATTTAGCTATTGACGCAATGGACGTTTGAATCAGTGAGCAGTTTACCAGTTTATGTTGTTAGGATCAATGGGATCAGACGTAAGAATGGAGTGAGTCGGATCAGAAAAAATCCAATGACGTCTTGGAATGTGTAGGCGTGCTGAACCTGGGAGAGGGTTTTACCAGACCACCTGTAGCGATGACGAAATATTCGTCGAATACAAGATATACGTAAGAATTTCTTCTTGTTCTTATATTAATAGTTGTGTATTATAATTAAAGTGGGAATTTTTATACAAATTCATATTTTTGAAGATATAATTAAAAAAGTAGAATCTCTGTAGAAAATTGTTTTACCTACCAAGTACATATTATAGAAGGTATTATATTTTGGATATTTATATATTTTTTCAATTTGTGTGCATTCTGTGCGGTTTTGCATTTAAAAATTTTCTATAAATAAATAAAAATCCGCAATCTAATTATAATACAAATATGATAATTAAGATGTATCGTTTATTTCATTTTTTCAATAGGCTTTGATGATATAATCATTTGTGAATATTTGTATAACAAATTAAAATTGTTGGATAATAATGACTATGGTTAAAGAGACAAAATAATTTATTTAAATTTTTCGAAAATTAAAGAAAGTAACATCATGATTATCATATTAACTGTAAAAGATAGATCATAACCTGTGAAAAAGATGTAGGAAAAGTACACAAATTTTTTTGATAATTTTCAAGGTATTTTAATGTCATTTACACAGTGGATAGCATTCGTTGTACCAAGACTATTGTACATATCAAAAAAATAAATACGTAGTTAACGTTCCAAATAATTATTGTTAAAATGTTCCATATATGCATTGTTCCACAGATACAGAAACAATATTGATAAATTTGACTACGATGTATGTAGGTGTCGCATTATTTCGTATCTGCTTTTCAGTAAGTTCATAAATATTTGAATGATATATAAGTTAAATATTTTGCGTCACTCAAGAACGAATACCTAATCACTCTATTATTCTTAGTTGAACGATCGAAAAGAATTATATTTGTAAACTTTGTTCGAAATAATAATAGCCGATAACGAATCACTATGCTCTCTAGTAAGAAGTATCGTAAATCTCGAACTTCATTCAGCCGATAACACAGATTTCTATCTATGAAACTAGCCTTATTGTAGCATTAATCTTACACTCTCTACACAAAAGCATTAATCTTAAATCTTCATGTTTTTATGTATGTATTTCTTTATGTTTTGTCCAGATTATGTTATCTATCTTTAAATAATCGATGCTTGTTATAAAGTATAAAGGAGTTTATATAATTTCAATATTTTGAAACTTTATAATATTTAAAAATTAATTAATATTTAAAAATTAGTTACTAAAAAGTAAACATGCACATATAATATTTGTTCATTGATAGAAAAATTTGATTTATATACATATATAATTATATTTATCATCAGACTAAATTGTTTTCTACATTGAAACAAATGAAATCATTCATGAAATTATGCATCCTAATTTTTTAACAAAACTCCGTTAAACTTTATACATAAAAAAATCAAGGAAAAGACTTAATCGTTGCCGTCCCAAGTATTATATTCACTGATCAAAACCCACTTTCTTAACATTTCGTTAAATGAACACTCCCTCGGATTACCTGGCCGGAAGCCATTCATGTGATGCAGTTGTTACCAACAGTAATCATGCTCGAGGGTAGACACATTGATTTTTTCTTTTTTCGAACAAAAATACAGACTGTTCGCGAACGTTTACAAATATTTTCAGACAAACGACCTACCAGAAAAATGATATTCGTTACAGAGTATTTAAACGTCGATCGAGTATTTTAACGTATATAACAGATATACATATTCTACTGATCAATCGATTTAACCATCGTCGAGTAGAAAGGGTCGATTAGGAAATCGACCGAAGGCGCGTTTTTCCCCAACCAAAGTTCATCGAGGCCGCATTCTTCCGCTTTATCTGCCGATGTACGGAGTTCCTGCTAAGTCGCGGACAAAATTGTCGCGAGTCTCGCGTGCGTTCACGGTCAGTGACGTCTCCCTTCTATGTATGCTCCCTCGTCTCGTCCTGGACGAAGTCCATCACGTGACCTTGCTGGTATACCTCGTGTTTGCCTTAAGTCACGAACGAATACAAGGAAAAGCATCTTTATTCGGTAATAAAAACAGCCCGTAGTTAAGAATATCTATAGTTCTCTAGTTCGACGACTTTGGTACGTAGATCAAGTCGAGATCGTGAATATCAAGATGCCGAAATTGTAAATGGTCGGGTCATCGGTCATCGTGATGCAACACTGTCGAGTCAATAGCGCTTTCATTTGAAAGAATTTCTTTTATGATTACGTCCTTAGATATGCAGACCCCTCTTCGTAACATTGTTTGTCGATGGTTCTTCAACACAATGATACCTGGCATTGTGAAATTCGTTGTGTATCCTCTTTGAAATATAGAAATATAAAATACACGGAATATCGTGAACTAAACTTTCATTTCAAAATAAACTTTCAACAATTCAGGAAAAAATGTTATATCTAACGTTTAGTTCGTTGTAGATAGGAAATAATTTATTTTTAGTTTCGTAACTATATTACTTCTAAATGTTAATTCTAAATGAAATATTGTCTGAAACGATATAATTACCGCTATCGTAGTAATTGTTATTTTAACCTAACTGTAGAATTTCCTACGAACGTCGTTAGAACCACGATCGCATTTGAAATTACATTTTACTCCGTCTTAAAAATATACTCGATTTTATTCGTTCTTTTTTCATATAATTGACGTTCATCGGATCATGTTGATATTATCAAAGCGTCCTCAACCGTGTTTTATTCGGAATTGCTGAACCGAACTGCTCTGAAATGAAAAAAATCAACAAAGCAAGCACCTCGCCCGCGATGTTGGATTATTTTCAGTAGAATTGTCAGGAATATCATATAAAATAAAAATCATCGAAAACAATTGGCGGCAGCGGCGCGAAGGGAGCGTATGAAAGGATCGAAGCTTGCGAATGGAAGGGCGGAAGTGCAAACGGGGCTTAATGCAGCATCAGCATCCGACACGGTGTACTGCGCCGCGAATCTGTCTTTATCCCTCCATTGAGTCGCCTCCCTCCTTTTAATAAAAATATTTCTCTCTCTCTGTCCCACCGCTTCTCACTTGGTGCACGGTCCTCTCTCTTCCACTTTGACCTCTCTGGGCCTCTCTATCCCGCGAACGCTTCGGGGATATAGGGTGAGTACGATTTCGGCCCCCTTCGTGGAGCCACTTAACGAGGAGGTGCTCGTTTATCGAAAACTAGTTCCTCGTCGGGGACACGGGTAAATCTCTCGTTCAGAAAATACCAACGCTCTCCTTTTTTTTTTTTTTTTTTTTGTTCTTTTTTCTTTCCTTTCCGTGTAACCATGTTGTACATCAAAAATATCCGAATATTGGACAAGTTCGAATCGTATGAAATTGACAATAAAATACGTATAAATCCGATATATAGAGAATCGGAAAAAGAGTTCGTTCAACGTTCGAATTAGTCACGACCTTGTGCTAATTTGTCACTCGCAATTGGAGATGTTAGGAAAATCGTTGGAACACTTCGTTATCGGATATTGCGGATTTAAAACGACAGAAGAAAGGGTTGTTGATAACGCGCAGCTTAATCGACAGGATTTTTCTCTGTTTTAATGCCGGTAAAATCGTTGATACCATTGTAATCGAAGTTACCTTCGGTACACTCTGTATACCCGTATATACACACAGGTTATCCCATTCTCTTCCTCTGCGTCTGTCCTCGTTCGGCGTACCTTCGGTCTCTTTCCATGGTCGGTGCTCCGGTCGCGAGCTGGCTATCTCGGGGTGAGGGGTAAGAACGTTACAGTGCCGGGCCTATACGTCTTGTCGCCCCGTACTAGATTCGTATCAGGATCGCCTCGCGCACTAATTTACTTTCATTACGATATTAGCTAATTTACGATATTAACAAACTAACATTGTCAAATATCTAACTATATGAAATCTAACTATTCGATTTGATTTGTTGTGTTGCGGTAATTTGATAAATTGAAAGGGAGAATACATACAGCAATGGTTGAATATGGATAAGGAAAAAGTTATCGGAAATATACTGTGTTTTTCTATTAAATTATTATGCAAATATTCTGAAATGTTTTTATAGTATAAAATTATAAAGATATACGCATGTGGCCTTCGATGACTCATACGAATAAAGAGATTTAACAATTCCGAACAAAGTTACAAAGCGTTATGAAATAAATGAGAATTAGCATTTTTAAGTAGTCGATTGATCTGATATAAAAGTTGTCACATTGCTTTTGGCATAAAAGAACCGAGAAGATCGAATCTCGTGTTGAAAATGTGGAAACACACTTTGCTTTATAAATAACTTGCGACGCGTTTATTCACTTACACACTTGCAAAGCATAAAATTAAAATGTCTATTTTGGTGCTGAAATTATTTAAAAAATTTGCATGTTAAATTTAACTCGATCAAATGGTCCCGAATTACTAAAATGATTCAATAGACGAACGATATAAGCGCTTTAACGATATCAAAAAAAAAAAAAAACAAATTGGAAGAAACTTATTACTGGCTTACATTATTATAACACTATTTTTAATTTAATCGTACGGTATGACATAAAAACATCAGGACGTATCGTACTGAATTTCTCACCAACGACTTTATCCAAATCTAAAATTTCAATTAGTTTTCGGTGCACCAAAGTAACTGACATAGACAAAAATAGCCAACATTAGAGTTATAAGATCTATCGCATCGTTCAGAAGTAGCCAAACAAATTATTTTCACCGAATCTTCCAACGATCCGTATTTTCAAAGTTCTCCCATGGAAATCATAAGTTTCGACGACTTAAAGAGTAACTTGTAAAAAAGAGCAAAGCAAGTAGAAATAATTGTTTTTAAGGAAGCAAACGAAAGAGGAGAAACGAAGAAAATAAGACAAGGGCATCACGGATAGATCCGGCCCTGGCTCGCGATTCCGTGGAGCGGGGGCGGCGGCGACGAAGTGGAAGGCAACGAGGAGGTACCGACAGTAGCTCCCAGACAGTGACTCCGCGCGTAACGACATGTAACCGGTGGATAAATCTTCTGAGTGTTATGTCATCGATGACAATTGTTCGTCAGCCACGATTTCATCGTCGACGATTCGTGCATGGTCAAGGATAAAGGTGTCGTTGCAGGAATGCGTGTAGAAACCCCGTGAAAAAAGCTGAAAGGAAGAGAACGCGCTTGTTGGAAACGGACCTTGAAGTCGCGAAGTCGGGACAGTGGAAAGGATTAAAGAATTTCGAGGAGAGAGATTTAGGGTGCGACAAGGCCGGCGCAACCACCGTGTAAGCAGCGACAGAGAGAAAGAGAGAGACAAGGGAGGGAGGGAGGGAGAGAGAGAGAGAGAGATAGAGAGAATAACGCCGGAGGAAAGAGAGAAGCGAATAGTTGAAGAGAAGCTCGATGGGTCGAACATACTCAGTGCTGCCAGCCGTAAGCTCGACGGAGTCGACGCCGCAAGCTCGATGCAAATCGACGTTGTAGATACCTCGATGAAAATCGACGAGCTCGCTGATCCTCTGCTCTCGCTCGCCCTGCTCTGTATCGCGGTTCGATAGTTGGGTGAACGTCGACGACCTGCGGCATCGGTGGATTCGACACCTTCGCGATACCGTCGTGTTTTTATCTTTGATAATAGTAATCGGCGGTGTAGCCGTGAATCTTCAGTTGAGACGTCCGGTGTGGATCAAAACTGGCGGAAAGTCTCCGCTGTCGTGAAACGTACAATAAAAAGAACGGAGGAGAAGCGAATAAAATTAAGCGGTGGAACACTGGCAACGGAAACGTCGAGGAAGACAAGAGCGTGGCCTATGTGTCCGGTGCATCTTGTTCGCGGAAGTGCTAGGTCAACAATGTCAATGCCCTTAAGATCGATCGTTGCTTGCTTGAAATTGTCTTGTTTGTTAATGGACGGTGAGAAATTGACTTCAGGGTGAGTCGAAGCTGATCAGGGTGAATCCGAGCCACCCATGATACCGCTTAATCACTTAGTCGATGGAGCTGCATAGTATAAGGTTATCACAGTGTATGCTTAGCGAGCGATCGGGCGATGTAATCGCGAATAAAAAAACTATCCTTTGCGAACCGACTGATGTAGAAATATCGATGTACAGTGAATATTTTAAGCGTTACTTTTAGATAGCACGTTCTGGTTGATCGGCGGGCCGAGAAGTTACTTAACGCGATTGGAAGAAGAGGAGCGGTTGTCAGAAGAAGTCGTCTCGGTGGACGGGTGGCAGAGTAATAACCGCTCGTTGGATGGAGTGATGAGCGGGGCCCCTGCACGGGGCACAGCGCCCCGTCGACAAAGACGTCATCATCATCATCACCATCACCATCATCAAAAGCATCAGAAGCAGATTCGGCAAGAACGGTCCTCGGATGAACCGGAAGAGAAACGGCCGAAAGTGAATCCGATTTTTCTTTGGGCCTCGCAGCGAGAGCAAAGAATCGTCGAGGTAAGATGCGAGGACTACGACAAAAGGAATCGTATCAAGTTGACGAAGACGGCGCAAGGATGGCGTTCGATACCGAGAACGGCGTCCAACATGTACTCGACTGCCTTGGGAGTTACCTCCCAGAAGACGAGCAGCGCAAACTCTTCGAATTCGTCCGACACAAACGAAGAAAAAGACATCAACAATCAGACAGGGCATACGACGCTCAATCTTCGACATATCTGCGCGAACGAGCTAGCCAACGGGCGAACCAACGGTTTAGTCGGCAAGGACGATGTTGGAAAAAAGAGAAGTTACGATGAGGTTAGTAGAGAGAGCAAACATCGACGAGATTACGGATTTCCTCTGGACGAAATGCGGAATAACGCAAAGATCAAAGAAAATTGGGACGAGGACCGACAAAGAGTACTATGTTCCGACGATGACGACGACGAGGACGATGTAGAAGAGGAGGACGAAGAAGAGGAGGACGAAGAAGAGGAGGAGGAGGAGGAGGAGGAAGAAGAGGAGGAGGAAGAGGATGAGGAGGAGGAGGAGGAGGAGGAGGATGAAGACGAGGAGCAAGAGGAAGACGATGAAGAGGACGCGATCGAAAACGAGATACAGGAGAGAAATAAGTTCGAGAAAGATGCGTCGAGCTGCAACGGAAGGAACAATCTCGAAAGGCTGCAGAAAGATAAGTTGTTCCAACCGCGAGTAATACTGGAACAACTACATTTTTCTCAATTGCCTCAAGGCGTTCATCAGAATGTCCTTCAAAGACGGGGAAAAGACGAGAAGGGGCAGGGCGAGGATGATGTTATCGCCGGCGAGGAGAAGCCAGCAGTGGATAATGAAAAAAGAAAACACGTGAACAAGGCAGGCATTCAGGACATATTGAACATGATCGATGTCACGGCCTCGCCGGTTCTAGCTACCGATACGCCTAGTGCTGATTTGCCCGTCGACTCGACGAAAACGTACGAGGTTCTCAACGAGAATCTTCATAATAAACCCAGTGAGAGTAAAATCAAAGACTTTAACGCAGCGGTTGTCACGGAATTATCGGGTAAGGTTAAAGAACAATCGAGGAACGAAGCGATTTCTAGCTATCAACAGCTGGAAGATATCGTTAAAACTAACGACAATCTCGCCGACGATAAAATAGAGATCCACGAAGAGAAGATATTCACCAACTACGAAAACGAAGAAGAGAAGAAGCCCGAAACGAAGAACGATATCATCATCGTTTCTATAAAAAATAACATTTCGGACTCGAAATCGTGCAAGATTGCCGAAGCGGACGGTGGCCTTGGAAATAGATCAAAGTGTAGAACGAATTCTCATTCTAAATGGCAAAGTATGATGTCTGTCGACGGTGTGCAATTGGGAACGGAAGACAAGCGACCCGACGAACCCCGTGAACCGGTGAAAATAGATTATAACGATAGCTCGAAGATTTTGAATGCGCTGAGAAATACACCCGGTCTTTCGGTTTCTATTACCAGGACTCACACTCCGGAAACAACGAAAAATATGGCTATGTCGTTGACGAGACCAACGTCGAAAGCGTCGTCGTCGTCGTCCAGTCGATCGCCCGATTCTCAAGCGGAGTGCGTCGAAAGATTGTTAAAGAACACGGATTCTGCAACGGAAACGCAAGGAACCACGACTTCTCCGAAAAATCTTCCCGGTTTGTCCATTATCATACCCAGTTACCGATATCGAAATTCTCAAATGATCGCCAATCATTCAACTTCTCCGAGTATGAAAGCGCGCGTCGAGTCCCCGGAAAGTACCGTGAATTTCCCCAAGAACGAGGCTTACTCTGGCGAGTCGAAGACGGACGGATTTCCTCACGAAGAAGACGACAACGAGAGAGATTTGGAGGAGGACGAAGACGATTGCGATTCGCAAGTATTGGAAGATCTTAGACGGCAGAAAGCCGCCGACTCGCTAGCTTACGAGTCCGATAGGGATTACTTCCACAGGCAAAACATAGGAAACTCGGAAGATCGGAAGACTCCTCTGGAAAATACGAAAAATCAGGCTCATTGGATCAGCTCGAGCAGAAACAGCGAGGCTCAAGCTAAATGCAAGTATCAGGATGTAGAACATTTCGACGAGCAAGTCCTTGAGGAACTTCGGACACGTGGCACCGTTGTCTCACCGCAGCCGAGTGGAATTCCATGTTCCCCGGCTTCCAGGAGGCCCTCTTCCGCGTATCTCGAGAGATTGCTACCTAGTCCCCCTTGTTCGGTATCCTGCTCGGAAGACGCGAAGAACGATCTAACTTTGAAAGGTATTTTGTCGTCGCCGAATCAGCTGGAGGTCAGAGATTACGAGAAGCAGAAAGAGATTTCGAATCGCTGCGATCAAATACCCAGCGATCATCTTACTATTCGTGCCGATCCGAAGGACATGGAGAGAAGTAGCGTAAACAGGAAAGGTAACAGAAGCTTTCAGGAACGATTGAACGTTCACACTCAGGAGATGAGGAACTCTGGTAGACCAATGTCCAGCGGTGATATCCATAGTACGTACTTCGTGACGGATCGAGCCACACCCAAGAGACCAATGTCCGCCGAATGGTCCGTCGGTAGGCAAAAGAACCAATCGAGTTCTTATCAAAAATCATCTGCAAAGCATCGAATGCACGCCATAGAGGAGGCTTGCGCCACGTCCAGTAGCACCGACAACCTTTTGGATCCTGCTAGTCAGCTTAGAGAATTGATCGAGACGTCCGGACATCTGATACCGGATCCGCTTCTGGTACCGAGAGACTATTTGCCGGGTCTGGCAGCGGCTCCGGCCACTGAAATTCCGAAACTGTTGGCCTCCAGGCCAGAACTAAGACTACCAGAAGCGTTAACCAGGCCGGATCTCCTTAGGGATCCAGATTTATTGGTGATATCCTTGGCTCATCTTCAGCACGTCCTCGATCACGGCGAGGGTCCGGTCTGCAGGTCACGACAGTCGCATCCAAGAATCAACAACGGCACTAACAGAGGATCCGGTCACGCGAGCAACGGAACGAAAAACGCGTTGCAAACGAGACCCAAGCTCAGCTGCAAACCAATCGGCACGCTAATGCCAGCACCGATCGATCTCTCCAGTGGTCGAAGAACCACCACTTATCTCCCGTTGCTCAGGGTACGCAGCGGATTACTTAAACAGGAACCGGAAGTCAGCTCCACGGCCAATTCGCCCGAAGAATCGCAACTTTGGCATCCT
Source organism: Bombus pascuorum (assembly GCF_905332965.1). Taxonomy (NCBI): domain Eukaryota; kingdom Metazoa; phylum Arthropoda; class Insecta; order Hymenoptera; family Apidae; genus Bombus; species Bombus pascuorum. The sequence goes on from NC_083490.1 coordinate 6,067,912, forward strand.
CTGTTTGGCAGGTAATTCTTACTCGTTTACTTATCTTATACTTTATCTTATTCAATATGGAAAATACGAGGAGCATGATTTTAACGCGAATATGGACATCTCTGTATTAAGGATTAGCCTTACGTTTAGTTATTCAGGGAATACGAGATATTTGTTCGTTCGATCGAAAGAGTTTGTTCGACGCGCAGTGATATATAATTAGCCACGGCATAGAATAAGAAATAATTCAATCAGGTGACGCAAGTGTCCATTTATATAACGTATGTATATGAGATTAAAATAGAATAGATAAGAGACTTTAATAAGAACGTGTTTCGTAGCAAGAAATTGAAGCGCATCCTATTATCACGAAGTGTCGTTTATTTCATCCAACTCGAACGGGAAAGAACATTCATACGTCAGAAGCATTAACTCGTACCCCGGAGCAGTGAAACGGCAGCCGTCACTTTTATTTTTCCAAACGCTTTGTCCTAAGGTTCTCTGTGATACTACGCGTCTTTTGACCAATGACTGCATGAAATGTAACAGCATTGGAACATTTTAATCGTGGCAAACGTACGCTTGTAACAGCTGTACAGATGCGGGTAACCATTTCACTGAGACAGAATATAGGAACGGTTGTTCATTGTCTTACGTGTTCTCCAATGAATCGCTTTTCAACTAGATCTCTTTTATCCGTCAGATATTATTTCTTCGATAAAGATAATTATCCATGGTTATATCTTATTTATCTTATGCACGAAGAAAGGGAAATATCACATGAAATACGTTGGAATGAAATACCGTCTGGTCTCTATAACGTCGACTGTAATTAATACGAAAGAGAGGCGGACGAAAGGGTAAAAAAGAAAAAAGAAACATCACGAAAAGCATATAAAATTGAGAATCTACGGATTAACCTCTCACTGCAACTTCAATCTGCATTTAGATGTAGAATCAAACTCGCAGACGCGATGTTGCCAGCGAAAAAAAAGGAATTGGAGCCGCCGTTGTTATCGATGCAAACGCATTGTTCGTTAAAGTGAATTTTTACGATTAAAGTACGAGTTAAAGAACGAATAAAAGAACTTTTTTTTTTAAACAACAATTTGCCATAGAAATAGACCTTTCTAAAGATCGTCGATTATCCACGAATATTATTCATATTCTTTTCAATTCGTGCGTTAAAAGATCGTCATCTAGATTTAAATTTTATTTCGTCGTATATCTCGTCCGATACGAACCTGTTTAGATATCGTATTTTATCCTTCTTTATTCCGTCTTTACCTATATTTACTGACGTAGGTAACAAGGTTCGACCTAATCATTGCAAATTATTAAATTACACCTATTAAATGTACTTAACATGCATACCACGCGACATCGGAATTCACAATTACTCAACCAGTAGCTAGCTCCGAAAGCACTTTCATTAATAATCGATTTATTGAATATCTTGTATTATATAGAAGTTTTAACATCAACATCGATCGAGAGAGCGTGTCGTGGAAAATCAATAATTAACCATCAACATCTTGCAATATCGGTATTATTCAATTAACGGTAGTAGGTTTTAATGAACTTAGAAGAATTCTTTTTATATTACGTATTACATATCGTAATATGTTATCGCGACTGTCCTATAGCTGGAGAAAATTAATCAATAATCGCATAAGTGGTACCGATTAGTTTTTCGCCGTTTGGCGTTGGTAAGTGGACTATATTAATCAACGAAACAGGTCATAAAGGAGCAGCTATCGAATCGTTTAACGTAACAACATCTTGCCCTTGTCACTTTCACTGTTTCATCCTATAGTTCACTCGGGTCGTCTGATGGCTATTGCTCCGAGAACAATTAAATTTCGATCTATGTACTTAATGGTAATCGTGGTTGGACAATTAAATTTCTATACGTATCGATACGTGGAAAGGTGTACGGTGCGCGGCGTACGACGATACTTTATGCATACAGAACGGGAAAGGAGATGGAGTCAGAGTATTTTGCGAGTCCGCAACGACGGAGGTAACACACTGATACTAAGAACGGGTCGGTGATAGTGCGATCATTTGCATTTTAATACCGAGCGAACGATAGCGACTGTATCTCGCAGGCTCCACCTCCGGTCTGTCAGTCCGGTTATAACGATCCGATCGACGTGCATACATGACCGCCGTTAAATATTTAAACGAGATCGAACGTGGTAAACTGCTGCGCTACCTCCTACGTAGAGAGACGCGAGCATGATCGATGCGCTTCCTCTTGCTACCAATTAACAACATTCGACAAGGTTCTACGATTTGTTTCCACGCTTCTTGTAAATATCATAAAAATCTCGAGTTTAGATTATATCTTAACGCTGTCTAAGATGCGATCATATCTCCCTGCCTCTCTCTCTCTCTCTCTCTCTCTCTCTCTCTCTCTCTCTCTCTCTCTAGTAAATTATGCACGAAGGTATAATCTCTACTTCTGTTAAACTTTCTTCACGTTTCGAAATTGAAGCGGATCTGTCTGATGTTCCAATTTTACTTTTGTAATTGAATCAAGTAGATTTGAGAAAGCTTCTGGTTATTTACGAGGGAGTAAAGCAATGGAATATGAAAAGAATACAAACAAAGTAGAGGCGCGATAAAAGAATAAACGTGTAGTGGCAATAATAAATTCAAAGTTGTATTTGAAAGGATTTTCACTAAACAATTCTGTAGATTCCTTATATTTCAATTTGTTACTGCGGAATATTTTATATTTGTCGGGAAGAAAGCGTGGACCGCCTTCGAGTCGTGAAATTCTCACTTTCGAAGAGCTAAATCTATTTTATCGCTAGCAATGAAACATTTATAAACTGTAAAATTTCTTTCTAAGTTGGTTTTATCCGACAGTTGTCACATAACTTTTTCATCCTGACAGAAAGAAATAGTAAGAGAGTAAAACTAAAACTAGTTTGATACGCGGTAATTTCATTTATTTATAACGCGTAAATAACATTCACGGCTGTATAAAACCGAGAATGGGATTAATAGCGAAAAATACTTGCCGCGTGGAAATTGGCGTCGCGAAAAATAATTTTTTCTTTTTTCTTATTCGATCCACGTTTTCACAAGCGTGTGAGAGAATTTGCGCGATTTAGGTTAGAATTCCGGAATAATTGGTGAAGGGGAGTCATTCGATCACTTAGATTAGAACATTCGTTCCAAGACGAAGAGTCCGAATTCCTGAACTTTCTAGCATTTAATCTTAGCCAGAATATCGAGACCAATATGAATCGAACACCCGGCCTGTCATAATTTATTCGTTGTTGAACGTTTGCCATATGAATTTTTACGAAGGACGATTTCAAATGTTTGGAATAGAACGATCAATGATAGAAGGTTATCGCGAAGAAAACGAACGAGAAGATCGAAATCGTTGGATAGACGTATTGAGAAACGTTTTTCCAGCTGGACAGCGATTTTCTCACGAGGTGGTCGAATTCTGTTGGTCGATCTTGTAACACGTGGCTTCTAATTGGTGATCGAGACTTCTCTAATTAGGACTGTGTGTTCCACGATCGGCAATTGGCACGGCACGAAAGTGGGTCGTGGCTCCGAGTTTTGTCCTACGCTCCTTGTCTACGTTTTGCGACGAAACTGTTGCGTAAGCAGATATTTCAAATTCATAGTCTTCGGTCCTGCCTCGAAGGATTGATAAAGATATCTGTGACGTACCTATTGTGTTTTCTTCGAAGTAAAATAGTATCGGGTTAAACCTTGGGATCTCGAATTATTTCAGTATATTCCTTTCGCTCATAGATCGGTTTCACCGCGATTACTTGAAATTTATGTATTTCGCTGATCTTACGAAAACGTGTACGTTGGAAAGTATTTATACGATATACGTAGAAATGCGAATTATTAATCGTTGTGAAAAATATAATCAACTTTATACGAGAGATTAATATGGTTTCTTCTTAAATACGCTTGAGAAATAATAGAATGCTGCGTGTTTGGTACTTTATGAAAGCAGTCGCGTTAGAAGCGGCCAGAACGTTAATGAAAGTTTAACGAAAATAATTTTCCAGTTTCCAAGTTCTTATTTTATTTCTATAGAAACGTCGTTATTCGTATAAGTCATTACCTCTCTCGATTCTTCCCATTGTTTCCGTTACTTCCTATTATAACGTACTCATTAAAATTACCTTCATTGTCGGGATAATAATAGGATTCACGGCTGGCAGAAACTTTTACTTGAGATTCAAATACTACGTAAGAAATAAATAACCAAGGATATTAGTGCTAAATAACATCTTTGTATTAGTTACTAATTAATTAATTTAAAACGGCAGTCTCGTTTCATGCAAAAAATCGAACGTAGTTAATTAAAATCGAATAGCTCTCTTCAACGTAATCGGTTTATATCGAAGGGAAATTAACATATACGCATAATATATCAGGTATACAAATACTACGCAATTTTAACAAATCGCGTGTACATCTTTCTGTAAATCGTTGCAATTCACCATCACATGTATAATTAGTTAATCGATTTAATAACCATGAAGGTTATAATTATAACCGTAATTATCATCAAACCTGAATGCTGTTGGAGCAAAGTTAGGTAACGTATTAAAAAAATAATTTTCAGATACAAAAACATTATTTAATATCTGTCAATAACGAATAGATCGTGTTTTGCATATCTTTGCATATTGGCATATATTGCCTATTTTTTTAATAATGTTTTTTAAAAATAAACTTAAATATGTCACCGTAATATCATCCGATGTTATGCTATAAATATCATTATTTTTTTCTGCGTCGATTCGTAAGTGAGGTTGGGTTTAAAAAAAAAAAAAAAAAGAATCGCAACGATTATTCGAGTGAAAGAATTTGGCTCCTCAATTTTAATTTATACTTCAATTTTTCCGTACTTTCATGAACAATTCGAATTTCCCAATGATTCGAACGATCGAACTTAACTCGAACTTTTCGATCCGCCCATACTTCTCCTATTTATTATCGGACGATACGAACAAGTTGAATTTCTCGATGACTCGAACGATCAAACTTAATTCCACTTATCTTGTCCGAGCCATCGAATCGTCGGAGTACATCTGATTATGAGCTAACGAAACACGGGTTCGCGTGTACGAGACTAAAGAGACGTTAAGCCCGTCGAATCGAATATACGTTTTGCAGTTAACGGCGGTTAGATACGGCTCAAAGCAAATGGATATTTTATTGTAACACGCTGGCACGGCGTCACAACGCCGAGGAACAGTTTCGAACGCCCTTTCGCTCCGGCGGAGCACTTGTGTAAATAGCATTAGGATGCTACTCTCCGCGTGCGTTGAGCGGACGGCTTTAATGAGAGGGAGAGGTATTAAAGGAGGGTTCTCATGTGACGACACGAACGTTCATCGATCGTACGAACGGGAATTCGAAAGCCGCGGGCCAACAACGAGGGAGAATGCAGGAAATTAAAATCAAAGCTCGTTTTAACGTTTTGCTGGTGTTTGGCATTCTCCGATGCCTAGACGCCAGGAACGCTTGTTTTTTCGACGCCACTGATCGTGGATAGCTCGATTTGCGTTTTACCTCGCCTCGTTCTTGCATCGTTTAAAACGCATTACCGATAAAAACGTCCGTCACTGTTTTTTCCCGGTCGCAATCGAGTGGCAAATTATCAATGTCTTTCGATTACATTTTCGCGGGATTTTACGGACGTATTCCTGCCAGATAATTGATCGCTTTTCTCTTAATTTCTTTTTGTTTCTTTTTTACATTACTCATCTGCTTTATCTCGCGTCTCTTTCATTTATCTTCGATATTTGCTCGTCAATTAGCTTCGCTTTCTTTCCGCTTGTAACGAGGAATAACTTTTGCTGGAATCGCGTTTATTTCTTCGTATTTTGTTAGATCGATGAAATTATAGAAATCGATGATTAAAAAAAAGAAAAAAATACAATTAAGATCATTCGAGTCTATTAAATAGAATTAAGCGTCTCGAATATCGATATTCAGACGATGATTCTTTATTAATCGAAGGGATACGTTAAGCCAAAATTACACGCCCAAAGCACTGACTTGTACTACTTCGTTTCCCAGAAGCTACCTTAATTATACAATTCGCTGCTTCTGCTAATGTTGACGGGGTTGTGTTCTTTTTTTTTTTCGATTCGACCGACGCAACATTCGAAAATTGTCGAATAAAAAGTCGTATATGGATGTGTCTATCATTGTTGTTGGAGAATCACGAGGCTGGTCACGATTTACGATGCGTCCAGTTGGATCGGTCGATGTTCGCCGGCCCTGAAGGCTTACCTCGCCTACGTCCACGCCCACGTTTCTGCCACGGGGTTCAGGAGGCGGAGGAGAGGGATAAAACGAGAAGGATAGTAGGAACTTGTCTCTATCTTTCTCTTCATCTCGATCTCTATATTCGTCTCTTGTTTTTCTCCGTCCTCTGGTTCTCTCCTTCTCCGTTTATCCGTGCCTCTTGAAATTCTTCTTTTTCAACCCTTCGTTTCCCCACCTCTTATTCAATCCCTTCCCATCGAGTTTTTCACTTTTTTTCTTATATTTCTAATTGGTTTTCTTTCCCTCCACCATTTCGTAGCGCGCTTCTTCCTCTTTCTTTTCCTCTCTTTGTCTCCTCCACCTTTTCTCTTTTGGCTGTCCTTCGCCTCCCTCTATATTTACGGTAAAACCACCGACAGTCGCCGCAATTCGTACCATCCTGGTCTCTAATAACGCTCGTAAAATACGGGCTTTATAAACATTCGCGGTAATCCTGATCAGGGCATGTCTTACGCCTGGATTGCAGATTTTTCTGAATTTATTGGAAGTTTGAAAGCGGAAGTTGCGCGGAAAGCGCGTGATCTAGAAAAATGTAGAAAATACCCAAAGTATAGCGCTTTTTATATTATTAAGTAGGTAAAACAATTTTCTATCGAGCTTCTACATTTTTTTATTATGTTCTTAAACGTATGAATTTTCATAAAAATGCGCAGTCTGCTTTATGTCGGTCTTAGAGGTAGAAAGGAACGACTTGTTCGGCGCTCCGTTTCTGCTCGTTCAAATCACCGATGTGAACGCCCCTTTAGAAACGGATCGATGAGTACGAGCGACATAACCGCTTCGGAGGAATCGGTTCGAAAATGTCTCGTGCTTTCTCGATCGATGAAATTCAACGTTCTTTGCTGTCCTTGTAATTGAATTACCGTTTCTTCGAAAATTCATGGTTTGGATATATCGGGAACTGAATCAATTAAATATGGATACCTCCCGATTAAAATAATGTATCATTTTGTCAGACGACCCTGGCATTGTACGAGATAAAATGCAAATAAATAGTGAAAGAGCGAAAGCAGGACGATAAGTTAAAACGACGAATGTTTCAAAGATAGAAGAATTTACGTAATATCGAGTTTTCACAAACCAGCTTGCGGTCGTTCTTGAATGCTAATTATAAAGTAGAGTTATTTGAATAGTATGTAAAATAGTTCTTTATCGTTTGAAAACATAGTCTTTCCATTGACTATCTGTGAATATTGCGCATATAGTGAAGTACGATACTCTTAGCAAGGTAAATACATACATCACTCGTATTTCAATTTTAATTACACGTTGGAAAAAATATGTTAATATATGGCAAGTATGTTACATAGTAGCAATCAAGAGTTTGTTATATTCGAGAAATAGTCTGCTCGAGTGACTTTATCGGAAAAGGATAACTTGCAAAGCTTTTACATAATATACACATAATAAATGTAAAAACTTTACGAACACCTGCTGATAATTCGATCGAAAGAAAACCTTTACACTGCTAGAAGCGTTTTTTTTTTTTATTTTTATTTCTTCTATTACTACTTAATATTATTAAAAAAAATCTAGTACTCTTGGTAATATACTTTTTATAACCGCGTTTCTCATCATTTTTATCTCGGGTCAAGTAAGTCACATAATTTCGCGTAACTCGGCTACTTCTACGAATCGGATTAGGAAAAAATTTCAAGGTGACCGTTGCACGAACGTAAGTAAAACTGGAGTACAGGCGTGAAGCGTTGCACGCAATGCTGGTAGCAATGCTGTCTGGACTACTTGAGCGGGCAGCGTGTACTACTGGGCAAAGCGTACCCTACAAAGAGAAGCGAGATGATACTCGAGTTACGCAAGATACGTGAGATACTTGTCGATACTCGAGATACCTGACTCGAGGACAGCAGAGGGCGGGGACACCTGAAGTTGGTTTAAAAGCATACGAGGATTACAAGAAGACACTCAAATTACAGTAGGTGCGGGCGACTGTGAACGCGAATCTCGGTCAGTGGTCGCAAGAAAGTGCACGATCTAGTTTTAATTACGCCATTGGCATTCAGGACGCTCGAATCTATTTCTGGAACCGCCACTTAGGCCGCTTTAAGAAATTATGAATTTATCCGCCCCGTTCGAGCTTCGATCTTAATTCTTTTACATTATCGTTAAACCGCTGCAACCGTTCGAGTGGTTTTATTATTATCGATGTTCTCAGGAATATACTTGCCGCGAAGAATGAATAAAGCGGCTCTAGAAAATTCCAACGACTAGTCGATAGGAACTTCCGATATGATTAATTTCTGTTACTTTTTCTTTTCTTTTTCTTTTTTTTTTATTTGGAAAAATTTAACCGACATCTCTAAATAATATTTCCTCAAACAATTGTAAATAACAAATAAGCGACTCAAGATGGGAAAGTTGTAAAGTAACACCACAGTCTGTACACATACGTATCTAACTTTTCGTTTGAAATTTTCGTGAAATTATTCAAATTTAATTTTCTACTTTTGATATTCCAAGCAAGATGGTTATATGTAATTAGCGCGTACAATTTACAGACATATCCACGAGTTTATCAATTTTTGCTTACACTACTTCTTAACACGATTGCCTCGAATTAATCCGATCGATTAATTCCTCGAATGGGATTAAATTTCGTATTTGTAGCGACAGAGGGCTGAGGAAAAACAGAACACAGTGTAACACGTGGCAGTCGTTTAGGGCGTAGAGATTTGTACTTTGCTGGGAGCCATGAGACCGCTCTCACGGATCGATGTTCGTATGATATACTAGCTGTATAGACAATGTGTTCCTGCTGTTAGGTGGGTGGATTCTACTCAGAACGTTCAGTTCATAGACCCTGGTCAATGCTCCAATCCACTTCTCAGGTTTTAAATACCTGTAATATACCGTTCAAGAACACTTATCGATCTAGAAATTACACGCGCGTGCGTGCATTGTTTTATTACAATCCCTTGGCATCGACCTAAGTCATTACTCAAGTAATTTCATATTCTATCGAAGCAGTTTCGCGAATACTCATTACGATTTATTTCTAAAAGTTGTATATCAGTGAAAAATGTTAAACTTGTATGAAATATATCACGTCAAAGACAAAAATACTAAAGTAAATATTGGAATTGTACACTTTGAAAAATGATAAAGCAACTTTATCTCTGGCAGAGTAAAATTTTATATTTCATATTATTTTATATCGGAGATGTACATTCTACGGGATAGGAAACGTATAGTAATCGTAAAGTTTCGTGTTTAAAATGAAATTTGATCGTATCGTTATAAGATGCAGCGAAATTTCTCTCGCATTTCCATCCATTCATTTTCACCTCTCTATTCGTTACTTTGTATTTTCATGCTGGTAGGAAATTTTCATTTCGCTAATGTTTATTTGGTATTTGCTAAAAGCAAAAATAATGTTTCAGCTCAATGACGAAGTGTAAGCATTCTACGGAAAAAGAATTATTACGGATGGAAAACGTTGAAATAGATTTTTCATTTTCGCGATATTATGACGATAGGAGATACGAGAGAGAATATCTTTAGATCCATATGGCAGGCTTGAAATAGCGAAAGAAATGACGTTTTTAAAGAAATGTAAAGTATTTTCTCAACCGTAAAAATAATGTTAAGAAGCTAACAACCGAAATGTATACTCTCAAAAATACGAAGCAGCACAACAAACACGATAGAAGTATTCTGGAAGACCTAGTAAATAGGCGTTTAAGATGTTTGTTCAAGAAATATCGCCGCGAATTCATGAATAACACTAATCAAGTTAATTTTGGACCTGTTTCACTTCTGACACATTGGTATGAAGGTCGAGGAACGACCACGTTCGAACAAAGCACGTGTCACTAGTATCGCCACGTGGCTCCCTTTTCACGAATGTTTCCTCCCTTTCGTTCGTGACGTATAAAACGAAACAACGGATATTCGCTCGGCATTGTCAATTTATTCGTACAAACGCGCGAAAAATTCGTAAATTTATGCGAAGTCACGGCTGCGCGAACTTATTTATTTTCGTACAAGAAAATGTTACATAACAACGATCTTAAATTCTGCAAGAATAAATGGCTGTTTGCGCGACACAACTTGAATCATGCTTTCAGCATTAGGATGTTTTACATTGGGGAAAAAATAAAAAAAATACAGAATGATATGAAACTACGTGTTTCAAATGCTAAGTAAAGCAACGAAGGTTAAATTAATAAAAATTAAATCGTATTTCGTTCTTCTTTTTTTTTTTTTTTTTTTAATACCTGGATAATCATTTATTTAAACGGGGTCACTGGTATATCGAAATTAAATATTGCGATTTTACGATATGAAATGCGAAGTATATACATTTTTATTAATCATGTTAGTTCCATTCTTCAGGCTCTAGATACAAAACTTAATTACTCTGACAGTCTATTGTGTTACATTTTATGAAGCAGAAACGACAGATGCCTTTACACCAATTACGTTAATAGTGTTGCGTTCACGCATCGTGTACTTCGCTTCTATTATAATTTATAAAGAATGGAATTCATTTGATGTTTTATTTGATAAAGCTTTTCGCGCTCGGTATCCCTCTCTTTTGACGAGAAACGAGTCCGTTAGTTACTTGTTATTTTCAGAAAAATTTGTAATTCATTATTTATGACATCGTTCCGTTCTTGTACCGTGTCAAATTTTTCAACAACTTTCTTCATAAATAAGAGTTATGTCAACATTTAACGTTTCTACCGTGAAAACATGGAATTTCTAAAATTGAAAACTCGCCAAATTGGAGAAATCAGCTTCAGTTCCTTGTTTTTTATTCTTTCAATTTATACGGTATATCGCTGTAGCATCATTTTCCCTCGCCACTGCTATTACGTCGCCCATCAACTACGCTAACAACCCCATAAAATGTCGAGGTATTCGTACAAATATCGATTCGTTACTCGCGAAGCTTGCAAATAATTTTTCGAGCAAATTCTTCGTAGGGATGTTCGGACGAAAACATTTGTAAAATCCATGAAATTTTCTTATCGCGATGATATCTGGACGACAGAAGTACCTAGCGAGAAGGTTCAATGTCCACGAGAGACACGTGTGCGTACGAAGGTCAAATGATTTGGAAAATACAAATGCCTGTACTGTGGTGCGCCCACCATCCAACGCCATCAACCCCAAGAGGGTTTTTAGTCTCTCGGTCTCTTTTTCTCTACCAAAATCAGACGTAAAAAGAAGCGTACACGCGAGTATTCCAGGAAGAGGGTCGACGAACGGATGACACGTGTGCAAAGACGTGTCGCGTGAGTTATTCGATTTCGCGTTCGTGGCATATTATGCATTTGCGAGCGTGGCACAGTGAAAACATTTAGTAGCTGGCTTTGTACATACGCATCTCAGCGTAATGTGCGTCAACTATGTAGATGAGTAGCACTGCCAGCCGTGAGTATTACGACACCTGATGTTATTTGGTAAAAATCGTATGTTCTTGGCTGCTTTTAGTTTCTAGTTATTTTATGATGAATCCCTTATTTCATTTGCGTCATACGTAGCATATAACGCGAAATACTTGACTAAATAACTGGAATGAATAATGCAAGTGACACGATTAATGTACAACTAACGTACGTAATTTAATAGTAAGTGCATTACTAAATTTTTTAGTAAATACGATATGTATCTTGCAAAAATTAAATATTACGATTTACACAGTAATATTCCCAAGGGCAAAATATACCAAATTTGTGCGCCTGTGAACGCGTCAAAGTTAAAGAATTTATTGAAGTTTTTGAATAAATGCAACGAGTAGATGTATTTAATAATACTTATGGCTACTATTTAATAATACTTGTGTGCGCGTGTATGTACATTCGTAAGGTAAATACATGCAAATGCACGCGTGTAGCTGATCACAGAGCAAAAGTGGCCGGATAACGTCGATAAAATTTAAGTCACGCTTGATCCCATCGCTAGCTGGTTGTACGTACTACGTACGCATATACGCGTAACCAGACCGGCTCGTGCATTAAATTGTCTACATGCACATGCAGTTGTATGCACGTTTGCACGCGCGTACCACTACTTGGTACACATAGGTGCGTGGGTGGTGATATACGTGGAGGCGAGCAGAGGGTGGGTTTACCTTGATACGATGTAGAACGCGGTGGAAGGAGAGCGACAAAGAACGAAAGAGACAGCGTGAAAGGGAATAGGTAATGACACGGAGGGATAGAAGAAAAACGAAAGGTAGAGGGTAAATGAAACTAGGAGAATGATAAAGAAGAGGAGATGAAAAAGTGCAAGATGGAAAACAAGGGGAAATGAGAATTGTAATAAAGATAGAGAAAAGGAAAGTAATAAGGGGAGAAAGGGAAATCTAGAAGCGAAAAAGGGAGAGAGGAGCGATGTTCTGCGCACGTGCGGACCACCAGCACCTCGATCGATCCTCCACGTTTCGAAGAGTCGTTACGACCGGAGTACCGGTACTCTTCGAGCTACTACTAACAGCCGTTCGTCTGACGGGCGTAGTAGCGCGGCACTCAAAAATTTTCACCCACGCGAAACTAAGGAAACACTCCTTTTTTACGATGGCACTTTTATTCCTAAGTGTCGCCGGCTATGGATTCACAGTGGTCTGTTCTGTAATTTTCCACCGTTGCCGCCGAGTTTTTCGATATTGCGATTCGCATTAGTCCGTAAATAAGGTCATCATTCTCGTTGGAACACGAAACAAGGATTATGTTATTTTTAATTAGCATGTGATAAAACTCTTTTTCTATTTCATGTACATAATCGGCGTTGGCGAATCGGTTGCTACGATCGTTACTGTCGTATTTAATAATTTAAGGGACGACTATAGCGAATAACGAATAATGCTTCGATCATAAGGCTTGTCATTTGGCGTCAGTTAATAATGCTTACCAGTTATTTCCTCATTTTAGCTGTCAGAAAAGTCATAGCTGCTGAGCAAAAGGTATTCGAATTCACAGCGGTCTGCTCTTTAATTTTCCGCCGTGACCACCGCTTCTTTCGACATTGCAATTTATTATTCCGCTTAATACAGTCATCGTTCGATTTTCGATTCGATAGCCAACGACTTTGCTATTTTTAGTTAAGACTTGATAAAACTCTTTCCCTATTTCGCATAATTGACGTTCGTAAATCACGTGAAAACGTTTTCAAAGCAGATTACGGTTGATGTTATCGCATTTACGAGAAGCGCATTTAATCGAATAACGACGAATGCTTCGATCGTAAAACTCGTCGTTCGTTGACAGTTAATTAAGTATACTCGTTATTTTTCCATCTCATCTGACAAAAAAAAAAAAAAGAGATGACCGACGAAAAAAAGAAACCGAAATGATAGACTTAAGTAATACAATTACTTGCTTCGAGGTAATTGCGCGAACGTAATGTACTTTGGATACGTTGATAGATCAGAGGATGATTAATACGAGGTGCTAAATGATGTTATAAGTGCCAAGTAACAGCAGCTTCGACAGCTTAAATATAATTACGTGTATTTTTCATTTAGTCGTGCTCGTTCAATGATTGAGTTGCTGCGAGCGATCTTGTATTTCGCTTCCTTTATGAATATGCATGAGCTTCGGAAAAGCATGAGCGATGTAAACTGAGCGATTATGCTATAAACGCAGCATAATCTAATTTCTTCCTGTTATTCGCGAGTATCACGCATACACGTAACACGTTTCTGTTTTAAATTTGCCATTGCAATCTTATTCAACTTCTCGAACGTCTTTCCTTTTTAATTACTTAAATCGCTGAAAGATATAGATGAAACCGATATTTTCTAGCTACAGTGACTTCGATTCAGAATCACATATTTCTTTAACTTATCTTTTTAATACGATCCATCAAGTTTATAACTAATGATTACAAAATGACGCAAGTTCGAGTTTCCTCATTTATACATATACGTATATCGTATACTAATTAACCGGTGCCGAACGATGCTTGACCCAAAATGCCGAAGAGGTATGTACGTCTTCATCGGCATTCTAAGAAATTAACTGCATCTTGAACGTGGCGTATCGAAGTCGAGTAAAAAGTTAAATAGTGGAATAAATCATGCGCTACAGTTGCGGAATTAAATAACACGCGAGGCAAAGAATAAATCATACGAACGAAATACATTTACACAAAGTTGTCGGAACAACTTTTTTATTTCCGCCGTTTCCATGCTCGTTTGAAAAAAAGCGGACACTTCAAAGTCGACCGAATATGAGTATCGACTGATCGTTGATTCATCGAAATCCCAACGAGCCACCAAGAAATCCATGAGAAATATCGACGAGCACATCTCTATGATCGCGAGTTCTCTTCGAGCGAATCTCTCGACAGGGAGTCTTCGAGATCGAGGACAAAAACGCCCTGAATTCTGACGATCCTTCGATCAAGAATTCATTATACGTACTTTGCAACTGACATACTCGATCGAAACGGAAAAAAGAGTGGGAATACGGGTTGTACTTGCGTTTCGAATCATAGTGTACTCGATTGCATAAATTATTATCGTTGCACTCGATTTGAAGAAAGGTCGATACGTTCGTTGCGAAGCTTTTTTGCAGCTGCTACGGTTATAATTAGTCGGACAGGCTACCTATCTTGAGACATCATATTACGATATGAAACAGCATGCATCTATGTAATTCACAGTAGACACGCTATTGTAATCGCCTATAATCTAACATCAAGCGGTAAAATGATATAGCTTTTCAAATGATTTTATAAAGTTATTTCACGAAGTTACAAAGTTTTAGTCCAATGAACTACGGTTCGATAAAGAAGACAAGTAGAGCTTTAAAAGCTGTTGAAGCTTAACTAATCGCGAAGCAATTACGAGCACACAAGCAAATTCTAGTACACGACGAAGGAAAAACATTTTGATTTATTTAGATATCCGTTCTTAAAATAATGTAACCAGCAAACGCACCAAAAGACTGACGAAGACCGTTCCAAGCCATCGGAAATAATTAGAGCGTGCGGTACTTCTTGAGCGCGTGGAAATTCTTGTTTTTACGAATATGATCGAAATAACGAAACCTAGACAGAAATTTGTTTTACCTATCAAACATCGTAACAAATATCAAATTTTGAATATTTCATTTATCTTTGGCTATTATGTGCATCTTAAAAAGTCTCACAAATGCATTAAACTTCACAGTCCATACCATACTTTGAATATTTCATGTACCTTTAGCTATTATACGCGTCTTAAAATGTCTCAGAAATACATAAAACTTTGCAGTCTAAAAATAATAATACATAGTTGTTTAAAGAACGATATAAAAGCAAGTACGAAGCGGAGGAGACAATAAGCTGATAATTCGCTGAAAAGAAAAAAAGACGATAATTCATTTGATCACCGACCGTGCACATATCTCACACGTGTGACACGTAATGGAACTCTGCGTGTTACTCCGTCTTCCATTTGCAGCACATTCGGAACGAGAAATCTAGTTGCTTTATAAACTCGTTACGAGTGGCGAGACAAGCGTGAGCGGCGCGTGGTTAAGCAACATCGAGGGTAATTCTTCGTTATGTTTCCCAAACCGGACGATCTTCGGTCGGTAGGCAGTGCACAAGCTCTTACTTTATGCCCTACCGTTTCTGGCTTTATACGCTTTTTACATGCAATTTGCATGCAACTTGTACTTTAAGTCAATTAGGATGCTTAAGGTAACAGCCCCGATACATAATCGAAAGGTTTCGTGATCCTTGAAACTTTACGGGAATTGTGTACATGAAATATGCCTCGAACATAGAGAACTTTTCGAACTGTGTTATCTGGTTTTCGATGAAGCAAAAAGGTCGATATCTCAACGATCGCCCACCATCAATAATTTAACCGTACTATGTCGTAGTATCGTATATCTAGCGCGGCTTAGACCTGGAGTTAGACGGTCTAAAGCTAATGAGATTTCTGGAACCAAGAATAACGTGACTTAACCTTAAGTCTGCAGTTGCGCGCATCTAAGGAAATTTAATTATCGCGTACAATCTTATTTGGTTTCGACGATAATTCTGATCTAATTAAAACTTTCCGATTAAAACTATAGCGAATAATATCCCGTATTTTGCCGAATAAGGGAAGATTCTTTGTACTATACGTGAAAAGATATTTTTCATTCGGAAGATTCGCTGCCAGAGATGCAAGTTCTTCTCGTTAATTAATACCGATCCATAGGATTCGTATCCGCATTTTCTATAGCGAGTAGAATCTTGTATTTGTCCATATGAGACAAGGCCTTAACGTTATACGTGAAAAGATACTTTTAAAATGAATATGCTCGTTAATTAGTACCAATCCGTAGGATCCGTAATAGCCGAGTGTTACAAAAAGAACGATTTTAAAACTGAATGATACCTTTATTCGGATACGTAAGTATTACTTAAGGATTCTGGTATATAATTCATGAGTAATCGTTACACATAATTTTGTTTAATTAGATACTAAATATTATCAGATTATACACATATTACGTAAAAATATACGTCAAAAATTATTGCGTCATTCGGTGTTGACCTAAAAAATATCTTTAGGTTTAAAGTAGCGTATCGAATATTCGCGTTATCGTTCTTGCCAGAAGTGAAATAATTTTATGTTCGCGTTATCATAGACATAAAATGGTTTTGGATGCGTTTAAACATATTCCTAGATGTTTTACATTACGTGATAGTATGTCGAACCCGCATTGTTCGAATTATCTAAGAAACCTTCTACTCTATCAACGAATTTAAAAACTTATCAATTTTAACATCGTTCGTCCTTCATTATTTTACAGTAGCTATCTTCGTAATACTATCGAAACTATTTCGATATCTAAAGTTAATCAACTTACCAGATATTCGTATTTATAATGCTATCGATATGTATCGTTTTTAAATCTCTGTTTGTATTAAACAGTAATGAATGCTCGTTAAGAATAATTCATAATATAATGAATATTAATGGCCTGTACAGATTGCTTCGTTCACATGGTTAAAACGGTTAACTACACTTTTGGAAATTTCTCAAAATTTAGCGTCAAACCACTTGATGCATATGTTATACAATTTTTGTTAATTTTCTTTTCTTTTTGTCTTGTGCGGTTAACCAGCTGTACGAGCGAACGATTCAATTAATAAATCAGCAGCAACCGCTAACGTCATTGCCTCTAATCAGTACCAAATTAGTATCTCTAATCTAATACGTTGTCACACGAATAAATTGAACCAACGAGGAGTAAATACAGTAGCTACCGTAAATATACTGATACTCTTCAAACTAGCATAACTTTCTTAAAATTGAAGCAGACGGCTTGAGTCTTCTTAATAAGATAAAAGGATTACTGTACTAGATGACGTGTGAAAAATGTTTCGGAAAAATAGCAATTAGTTGGAATCGCGAAGAAAATGGCGAAGGTCACTTTTTATAACTTTTTTATCTGGGCCTGTAGTGAAAATTTATTCCACTGATATGTTTTGAAGATTTATGCCGGTTATAAACATGCTGAAAATTTCGTTGAAATCAGTTTTTTCGCGATTTTCGATTGAAAATTTCAAGATTTTTCTTTCGATGCTCGTCGCTTGTTTCTGCACAAACCGATCTGTATAAAATTTTCAGCATGTACAGGCCTGGCACATATTCTTCAAAATGTGTTGTTTAAATGTTCATTACAGACACATTAAATGTTCATTCATTACACACATTAAACAGCTGTATTTTTTCCAAAATCTTTTTTACACGTCGTCTAACAAACTAATTCTACCAACTACTCAAAAAAAAAAAAAAAAAAAAAAAAAAAAAAAAAAAAAAAAAAAAAAAAAAAAAAAAAAACTGGTCGTTTGGTTCAATTTGAAAAAAGTTATTCACCGTACGTTTGACAATCGGTTGCTGCAGCAAATTTCTCTTTAATTATTCGTTAATACGACGAATCTCAGCGCGTTATTCCACGCGAAACTCGAGAAATTGCGACGAAACCTTGTCCTTGTTTCAATTAAAACTCATGTCGAGCATGATCTCATGAGAAAAAAGCGCACGATTCTCGCTCGTTAGGTTATTTTCTTCGCTGGACGCGACACCTCCGTCTCGCGATGTGCAAAATACGTAATTCGATTAGCAAGAACGAAACGTTCGACGGGATAACAAAATCAGTGGTTTAGTACCGGAAAAAAGGACGAGCAGGTTTAATTGCTACCCGAATGAATTCCTGTCTCGTTATGTACGATATACGGTGGAAACAAATAAGAGGGCCATGCGAATAAAAAAGAAGAAAGAAGAAAATAACAGTCGAAACCTTCAAATCGTCGACCGATGTAATTATCGGCTATTGCAGTGCCGGCGGGTTAATTTGCATTTCGATGAAATTACGTCTCGCCGAAATAATCTCGCTTTCGTCGATATTATGGCCCTCGTGAAGCCTGACCGGGTATTATTGTTATAACGTGCGCGTTTCCGACTCATCGTCTCGTGTATCGAATGTTAAATCCAACGACGTGCATTCCGGGACCGTTCCAGTCTTTCATCGTCGTTTTATGACGTTGGTAAACGTAAGTGTAGACACCGGCTTCGTTTTCCTTGTCATTTTAATTGAATTATTCAGGATCGATGGTCTACCAAAGGGTTAATTCCGATCATTATTCTTCGTTACTATTCGTAGAACGATGTTATCGGAAAGTGGAGACGCTTCCATAACCAGAGCTATAACATTGAAAATTAAAATCGTGTTTTTTTGAAATGTTAGTACATATATCTTAATCGGTGAAACTTTTAACGTCTTAAATGTCACCGTGAAGCGGCAGATATTTATGCAAATGTATTTATTTAAGAGGAGAACAGACAGCGCGTCCATTACATATCTGACATATTCTTTGCATAGGGCAATTCATTTTTGCATATGTTGCAATTTTTATTTACATATATTACCCATGTATTACAAGATAAGATAATAACGAACGCTTGAAATTATTTAAGTTTTAACTTCTATCTGCACAATTTAAGCATGAAAGTATAAGCACGGTTTGCGAGCTGTTTTGTCTCTAGGATATGCGTATTAAAAGTGACCGTATTAGTTGGTAATAAATATTTAAAATGGCCATTAATGCAATTTGATTCAGATTTGTTGCAACGATGCTTGAAATCGATAACGCATAATACTGTGATATAAATTTTTCAAAAGTTACAAAAACGCACTAATACATTCACGTATGCTATCCTTGTTAACCGATGCAAAATAATACGATAAAAAACGTTCGTTCAATGAAATCTATGCTTATTATGCGTATTGTTATGATACGTGTGTCTTATTTGTATCTATAAATGTGTATTATTGTGAATCACGAATGCGAATTCGAAAAAATTCTCACGTTCTGTTCGAGAAAGTAGGATATCACGACTTTCTCGTAAGATAATTATATCAAGTATGTACATCGTATGGAACGCTGTAAATATACATTTTTAGGAACAATATAAAATTGAAGAACGAGTAATCTGAAATTTTATCGCAACAATTTGTAATTTTATTAGGGCATAAACTTCGTACTTATTTAATCATCGGCTTGCGTATATAACGTGATATTTCACTTGGCGTGTAGTTCAACATAGTGAAACCGTGCAATCAAAAAAGCATGACCTTTTCTTAATAATACATCATTTTATAACCAACCTCACTCGAGATTACATAATGTCAAACTTGTACTATACGATACTTCTGGACGAACGTAAATTTAAGAAAACATAAAATTTTCCGCTGTCAATCAGAAATCGCAAATGCGCATATTGGTAAACGTAATAACAATAACTTGTAGAAATTACATATTTAATTTGAAAAGTGCATTTAGAATGATGTATTTGCTTTTATAATAATAACGTGTTATTATTGTTTTTATCGTATAGTCGAAGGTTATATGGTTTTTATGACTTCGTAAATTGCCCCACAACTAAAGTTCTGTTTGCTATAAAAAATGTGTGTCATTTGAAATTTTAACGCGATGAATATATGCAAAAGTTTCACAGTGCATTACCATATATAAATTTGAGGTCAATGTTTCGAATACTTCTTTTTTATAGTATCAACTTTCGAATGTAAAAAACAATCGTCGTGTCATTTAACACGCTTAGATATTTTGCAGATTTTTTTTTTTAAACGTGAGAATATATAAAAGCAAAAGGGCAAAAATGTACAAACTATCGAAAATATAGCAGCTCTTGTAATACTTAATAAGTAAAAGCAACTTTCTGGCCTGGATTCGTTTCATAGTTACATCGTTGAAACTATATGAATTTGCCTAAACATTCGGGCTCTAGCCATCGCTTATAAAGAAGCCTTTTAGATCTTTCTTACGCGTTAAAGAAATCTAAGAGATTTATAAGATAATACGCCGACTTTTTATTACATAAGAATAGCTGTAGCTATTTTTAGCCTACTAGCAACCAGGAAACATTATTTTCTTTCAATAATATTATTCAAATATATGAATCGTTATACGTGCCCAAAATTTTTCAAGACATTTTTATTGGTTAGACCTTGAAACCTTCTCCTGTATCTTCGCGTTGGATGTGCTCATGCATCGATAATTTTACAAGTTCGTGCTTCACACGATCCATCGTACGCGGGCTCGAGCAATGGCCGTGATAATAGAAGCTGTTACAGTAGAATTCGTTCAGGGTCGATGAAAAAAAATGCGCTTACACGCTTACAGTCACGCTCCGCTGTATTCGACATTTTCTACACGCGACGTGACTATTTGTTGCGGAGATTCGCCTCGAGACTATACTTTACTAGAATCGTTTCGTCCGAGAGTTCTGTCTGTCACATAATACATCCAAGTTACCGGTGACTGCGTATTACGAAAGAACGTGTTGCACATTTAGAAGCACCAGGTGAATGCTTTGTTACATCTCGAGAAATTTAATAAGTTGGAAAAAGAAATTTAATAATAGGTTGATAAAGACGTGCATGAGAAAAGGATACTAAATTATTGGAAATTATCATCGGTATAAAAATATTGTGACTCTAGCGATCGAACCTTCTTCGAAAAGCTATCTTTCCAAAGTATAGTTGGGAAAAATCGAGGAGAACGATCTTGCACAATCGAACGCTCTGTGGCTGGATTTTTTGCGAGTACATCGATTAGACGATAATGCGCTAACAACATTTGTTACTTAGTACTGAACGAGGCTAATACGATGGATGAATTTTTCTGACACGTAACCATATTATTAATCATCGATAACTCAAGCCCGTATCTTTATGGTATTTAGTGCTCCTTTCACTTTACTTCTTCAAACGAGGTATACCTATAGAAGTATAAAGTACATTTACGCACAATCCAAGTTTCTAATTCACGTAAGATTTGATAACACTTTGACATTCTAGTAGGATCAAATTGCGAAATATCTTTTCGAAAAAAATTCATTGGAATTAGAAATTACATTTGCAACGTCTGTCGTAGTGGTCAATAAATGAATAATTTGCAGCAAAAAGATATGTCATGTAATGACATTTAGACTTAGATCGATGTTAAGTTGCATGTATACCGATGTTTCGTTTTTTTAATCAGTTGCATAATGACTAATACATTGAACGTACAGCAAGAAGATAATTTTGCATTTGCTTTATTCTATTTTCTATTTTATTTGCGAATTATATTATATTTACGAATATTTACCAATTTAGTCTTCATTCGCCGACATAATGTCAATTCTCTATAATACTTAATGAGTTCTATATCCACCGACGATGGTCTTGTATCCTCTACATAATGAATGGAGCACTCATAATGAATTATGTAAAAGAACCATGTTTTTCATAATTTATCAGAGTATCTTCGTACGTCAAGACCAGTCGGCTAACTTTTTGTCCGTTGCATTTTAATGACTAAATCATACGCGTCAACCGTTCATACAACAACTGCATTTTTATTATCTTTATACGTAACTACGATGCAACCTATTTTTTTTTTTTTATTATTTTATTTTGGTTATTTTACAATTTGTCCTTATGGACATTTGGTAAAGTGTTATATCTTGTTGGTGAAGAAAAAGAATAAAATAAAAATAAATATAGCATGTGGGTGGCTACCCCCAGCGGGGTACTAGCTTCGTTTTTTCTAAGTTATATCTTTTATGATGTAACCTATGATATGAAAATATTCCAAAATGATTTTTTAAACGATTTCACGCCTTGATCGTCCACGAATTAATACCATCGTTCAAACGTCGAACGATTTATACTAAAAACTGTTTACAGCCTACCAAGTTACTGTAAGTCGATTATTCTCTGTTCCGTTGAAAAAGAGCTGTGTTTACATTTTTATTGTCATCGAAATACGTATTACGCGAGGCAGAAAAAAAGTAACAGCCATAAAGTAACCGCCTACGACCAGTTTTCGTAACATTACGTAATTAAAACGGTATTTTCGCTCGGACTGGCGCATACATAGCTCATTGCTGGTAAATAGTCGCAAGTCGAATCACGGTCATCGAACGCCCACGTGTCGCGAATACCCATGCAAGAATTCACTCGACATTGTGAAAGTAATCGTACGTCCTGTTTTTGGTTCACAGCCAGAAGAGGCCGCAACAGCAACAACAATACCAACAGCAACCACAGCATCAGCATCAGCACCAACACCACAATCATCAGCAACAGAATCAGAATCAGAATCAACAGCAACGTCAGAGTCAACACCAACACCACAATCACCAGCACCAGCAACAACATCAGCACCAGCACCAACATCAACACCCCTCCTGGCATAGGACTACTTTAGCGTCCTGACCACTGTGACCTTGACCCTGACCGCAAGCCGAATAGTCCTAGTAAAAGAAAAAGAGAGGAATCTTCTCGCTAGCGAAGAAACGCATCCGCCAGATCCCTCTAGCGGTTCTCGAAAATCGAGCTAGAGAAGAAGAAGAAGATCCATCAAACCCACGCGGAAATACAGGAAGAAGATTCCACGTGGCCGATCGGCGTTCCTACAGACGTTGAACATCCTCGACAACCTATTCACCGTGATACTCTTCTTCAAAGACCTTCGCTTTGATCATCATTGCTGCACAGATTTCCCTTGTATCACGTCAAAGAGCCGCTGCACTCATCGTGATTTCCTCTCCATAGAGAGCCTTTCTCTATCTCTCCCTCTCTGTCGTGAGTCCGTTTGTAGAGACCTTTTGCGTGTGTGATCGTTTTCGTGGAGTTTCCGATTCTTTCTGCCGAAACACCCTCCTTCTTTCATTTAACGATAAAAACGCAATGCTTGTTTCAGATTCACTTCGATCGGTATATTTCTATGGTAGTTGTTAATTGTGTTGGTCGTGTCAATAGAATTTCGTTTCGTAGAGAATTGTTCCGTTCGTTGCGAAGATTCGTCACTTATATATTAGGAATATTAGGAAAATATTTTTTTCTATAATCTGCACGCGATAACTAGCGTATCCTCTGTTATTTATAGAACGTTCGTTTTTGTTAATATTTGAAAGTACAATTTCGTTGATCGACGCGCGAGGGAGGGAGTAACAGCTTCTAATCGCACGAAACACGGTAGAAAATACAAGTTCTCTCGTCAACGATACTTCTTTTAAGTTCATCGTACTTTAGACGGACGAGTACGTCAGTAACCAGAGCAACAGTGCAATACGCGAACGCCGTGACGAGACGAAAGTTTTCATATCGTAGATACCTTCAAATTTGTTTCATTAATTCTTAAGAGAGAAATTTGCTTGTTACAAACTGTCACGCACCTGATATTTTGTTTGAAAGATTGTTGTTTGTGATTCCCCTTTACGAAAGATGGATAACGCTTTTCGATTTGCAGTATCGGATTGGGCTCGAAGGCTCGATTTCTGTCCTCGTGAAATAGTAAAACGGTTATATGACTCGTTCGTTCCTTTAGAAGAAATAAATGGATCCATTGTAGCGAATAGCAAAAGATATTTAACCGCTAAGCGATAGGATATTAAAATTCTAATAGAAATACGAGCGTGAATATCGGAAGCAGAATGTAAATAAAATTCGCGTGTTCATCGTGATGTGTAAGGAATAAGTGCAATGTATCATAAATGAATGTAATTTCGTAGAATTCTGATAGAACTGTACGATACGTATCTATAGGCAAAGCTGTATAAAGATACGCGTTGTCTTTAAAACACAGTGAGATCGTTGTTTCGTTTCGAATAATATCACGTTCACTCGCATAACCCTTTTACTCGTGCGATTTAAATATTACGGCTACGTTCGAACATTGTTTAATTTAAATTCTCATTTGGCTTATTAATCGTCTAATTAGTCAACGAGTCAGTGACAATGATATTGGTTATTGTTTTAACATTTTAATCAGTTAATCTCCACGTGAGAAACTTCGTTATATAGCCAGAATTATATTTTGTCGTCGAAACCAACGTAACAACGATTACGTAATCTACGCGCAATTCGTCTTTCACCCTCTATAATTAATCGGAAATTTACGATCTATAATACGTATGTATATTGGCACAAAAATTATAGTGTCCCATCTTGAACTGAAAATTCGGAATTAATAATGAACAATGAATCAATGATTTGATGGCGGTGCAATGAGAACGTCCATATAATATATGATATCTCGACGAGTAAATAAAATAAGACACTAAATATATAGATACCTATGTACGTATATGTATATAGCATATGTAACTCGAATATCATACGACGTTATAGAGGGTTATTGAACTGTATCTGGTGAATCGTTTCGCCCAAAATTAAGTTGTGCGTTTTGTTTCGCTGTTTATCACTGATTCGACGGTTGATTTTGATATTGTTGTTACTCGACCATTGTTGTAATTATTTCGTACTATAAATGAATATTTTGTCGAGCAAAGTAGTAGGCGATAATACGTAAGATATGCATAAGCGACGAAACGTGCAATAGTTTTTAATTCGATCATTTCGCATGGATCGTCACGGCGATCGTGAACTCTTCTCACGATCCTATCAACGGAGACACTAATACGATACGAACGAACGTTTTCATCCTGTATCTAAGTCGAATTTACATGCAACAAGTAAAATATGTTGATCTTGCCGTTAGCATTTATGCAAATTAATGAGAGGCATTAATATGCTGCATAGATAATCTCGGCTGTACAAACAGGAATATTACGAAAGAATTTGAGTGAAGAATCGATCGAGAAATATTAATTCGTGCGGTATGCATATTTATTTAAAACACGAAGATAACGGATGAAGAAGAGGATCATTTCGAAAGTATCGGTCTTAAAAATCAATAAAGCCAGTGCTTTCGTATCGCTGGCCACGAAGAACTTAATATAGCTACAACTAATTAGGTCAAATCAATTTTTTATAGTCTACATCCGTTAAGGTTTAAATTGTCCCGTGAACTAGTTCGTTGGAATATTCTTGATAACAATTTATTTACGCATAAATTAAATACCGTTAAAGTGGAAGATGAAAAGACGAAGGATAATGAATATCGATCGAGTAAACACATACACGAGACATTGTTAATCATAGAAATCTGTGTGATCAATTAGCGACAGAATATGATTGTTCCTTAAGGAACCGATAATTATAATCCTATTTAGAATTTCTTGATCTTAAAATATATTTGTAAATCGATAATAGATTAGCATTGAAATTTATGAGATTCAAATTGCGAATAGAAACGAGTTGAATCCGACCGTGATAGAAATAAAAAAGAAAAAAAGATTATTCATTAGCTACAAACATTAAAAGGAGATAGAATCTTACATCGTATTAACGAACTAAACGCGGAAACATATCTTACCTAATTGTCATTTAATAAATATGTATCCAACGCTTTCCTATTTTTCGCGTTAAAAATTTCAAGTTAAAGCATTATAGTAAATCTTCTGCGAATATCTTATATTCCTGCAAGCAAATCATCTTTTTTCGTACAGATTGCAAGTACCTGTAATTATCGACTATGTTGTTATCTCAAAGTATAATTAGATTTTGCTCGAAAGAATTAACGTTCGTACGTGTATATGGTTTGTTTGTTTTACTTCTGTGTGTAAACTCGACTCCAACAAACAAGACATTAAGCCGTTTAACACGTTACTTACAATCACGACTAGGTATCAAAAAATTAGAAGGAAAAGGAAAGAAATGACTAAGTATGAGCGTCTGAAATGACGGAAACAGGTGCTATTCGATAGTTAAAAAGGAAAACGATAATGTATTTCGGTGAACAGAAAGCACGAAAGAAGCGTATATAGGTAGATGATTTAGGTAGAGAAAATATTTTACGTAACGTACACATAGGGCACGCAAATGTATCGCGTAATAAAATATCCGCGATTGAGTGTACCTATGCATGCACGAAAAACGACCCCTTAAATATTTCTCGGTATTTGTCGACGCTTTGCGATCTATAATACAGTAGAATATACGATATATTTTCTGATTATACCTCGGAGAGTAGCCATAAAATGGTAATAATTTAGCTCGGTGGTAGTCGGATGAAATATTAACTAAGCAAACTTTGGCATAATAGAACCTGCGAATTTCTTACTTTATTTACGATATTTCAGATAAAATGTTAACCGGGCAAATTGTGGCACGTTAAACGACAATTCCGTGCGATATTATAAAGCATAATGTGTACACGACTATACTTCAACAAAATTATCTAATTACTGTACCGAATCAAATTGCTCTCTCATACAGAGGACGAATATCAAAATTAGGATTATAATTTGTAATTTAAGCTATCGTAACGTACGGTATAACCAGCGACTATATATGTATAGTAAAAATCGATTGCAACTACGTCATTTCTACTTTGCCTTGAACCTGACAAGCTATAATATATTCGCTATAATGAAATTATTCAAATCCGTTTAAACAGAAATTATACAACATTCGTGTGTTTAACTTTCAAACGTTCTACGTTTTTAACGCTGTGTTAATATTTCGTCTGAACTCGTAAGAAATCATCTCGTATCCGTTTCGCGAATAATGATAAGGTTAATTAAAAATGAAAAATGAAAAGACAAATCAAACGCGCGAATGATATATCATTGAACCGTTAGAAGAGTCCGCGAGAGAGTTCGCAAATATCAAAACGGCAAACACCGAGAATATCGATCATTGTCAAAAAGAATTCGAATAACTCTGCTGCGACTGGAATAATAAGAGGAAAGCCCGACATTTCCACGAGACAAGGTTTCATAAACGGAATTGTATACTATTAATGAGCGTATCCAAAATAGATGATGCATTCGATGTCCGATTATTACATGTTCCCGATCTGCAGTTAACAGGTTGCCGTACATCATTCTGTTTTGCTAATCTTACTTTCCACGATTTATGGATGAGGAAAATGTGCTATATCACGCAAAGTCAAACGAGCGTGTTAAATAATTCAATATATTATATGTATGTTAGATTCTTAACGAGTTTGCAAAGAACATACTCGATAAAATGTGCAATACATAGTTATTTCTTCGCGAAAGCATCGAAACGATTCGATTATCCAGTAATGTAACGTATATTTAATGAATATCTTTCAAAAGATTTACGAATATTTTTTTATTTATTGCGTGCAACTTAGCCTCGGCGAATGAACATTAGTTTAATTTTTAAAGAATGGTTGATTGATTCTATTCAAGTTCAGATAAAATCTAATGGATGTTTTATTGTAGGAAGAAAATCAAGTGGAAAATAATTTAACTTTTAAGGAATCTATCGACGTTTGTACTTTCTAGTTAAAAAATATTTTCTTCTTAGCTTTCGTAAAGGTATTTCTTCTAGTGGAAATTAAAAACTCTCGAAAATCGAAAACTTCTTAAATTATACGTGGAAGATCTTTATTGCCTATCGTGTAAAACTATCTTGAATATTTTTATTCGAACTATTATGATTAGAGTGTGATGATTTATACAAATTCGTATTTTTATGACTATAATTTAAAAGATCGAATCTGGACAAAGATTTCTTTTATCTACTGAATATCGCAACAAATACAATTTGGTTATTTTTTGGTTTTGCCTATTATACGCATTACGTGCATGTTTGAAATTTCAAATTTCCCAAAAATATAGAAAAATCCACAGCCTAATTGTAATTAAAAAGCATTTAGATTGAGACTGAAACGAGACTGCTCGACATCGTGTTCACTGCGATCGTGGTTTACAATACTAATTATCAACACTACCCTCACTACCACGTGGCACGTGGAATGTATAGATCTATACTTGTTTGTTTATTTATTGTTAGGTAGCAAACACGATGGTAACCATGAACAAAAGGTTTGTGGTACAGAGAGAAGCCAACTTTTAGATCAACCTTGACTGTTTAGCCTTTAGATTTTATTAGCTTTATAAGAACGACTAAAATATTATTTTGTTGATATATATATTGTATGACATTATTGATTATAAATCATAAATAACCTGTAAATATACAAGACCAATACAATATCTTTTACGTTACTTGAAAATATATCCACATAATCCTTCTACCTATATATATATCTTTCTCTCTCTCTCTCTCTCTCTCTCTCTCTCTCTCTCTCTCTATATATATATATATATATATATATATATATATATATATATATATATATATATATATTATATATGATAGAAATATGCATATTTGCTATATTTGTCAATAATATAATATCAAGAGGTAACAATATAATATGTTACTAAAAATAAAATTTGTTTCACTTGCAACTAGACATTCATATACATATTTCCAATTAAATTCTTGACCAAATAATCAGTTTCAACTTATTTTTAATGCAAAACGTGCCATCTTTTCTTATCTATAAATATCAGAAATGCTTAGATAATAGTATCCATTTTACACAACTATATGTAAAATACGTAAAATGATTTTGCGAGTTTTAGTATTTACGTTTTAATAAATGCATGAATATATTTATGAACCATATTTCGAAGAAACTATTAATATATTAGGATAAGTTAAATAGAGAAAACGATGAAAGATATTGGAACATACATATCTAGGAAAAGGTACATATATATGTGATAAAAGCAGATATTACAAAAATTTTAATAAATACAATATTGATAAAAACTAGCAATATATTTTATAATGAATATTTCGTAATATAACGAATATAACGAATATTTTCGTAATCTGTTGAAATGTGTCTTTGACGTATTTTTATAGTTTCACAATAACGGGGTGAATAAAATAATTTTAACAAATAGGATTAATAATAATTTAGAATACGTTTTCGGCTTCGAAATAATATTTTTCTAATAAATAAGACTAACTTTTAAAATTAACGTTCCTAAAGCAAAGTGCACACAAGCATTCTATCTTATCAGATTTAAAATTGGCGCCACTATCACACGTGTTATGAAGAGATTGATTATCTAGTATCTTAAATTGTTTTTAGTTTCAATATAGATTAAACGATAAATTTTCAAAAATACTTCCCGGTATTCGCTATAATACATTTACAAATAACAACGATATTTAAATATAAAAGAAAAAAGTGTGAAGCAAAAAAATGCGAATGACAAGAATATACACTATATCGTAGAACGGCCATTTTGTTGGGAACACGCGCGCGCGGCTTGGTCACAAACGAAAAATAGTCCGAGTATAGTGTGCCGCGAGTACGTAGAATTTTTCTGCCGTGTGAATCGTTTGCGGTGTTTTTTGTACGAAAATTGTATCGTTAACTTGAATCAAGTCCTGTGACAATTTGATATCGTGTTCACGTTCCACGGAAGGCGTCGCTGTCAAAGAAACGTGTAAACGCGTTTGATTGGTCGGAACAAAAA
Source organism: Bombus pascuorum (assembly GCF_905332965.1). Lineage (NCBI taxonomy): Eukaryota > Metazoa > Arthropoda > Insecta > Hymenoptera > Apidae > Bombus > Bombus pascuorum. Next base: position 6,097,967 of record NC_083490.1, read on the forward strand.
AATCCGCGAAGATGCAGTCGGCACGAAATGCTACATAATGCGACGCAAATATACCAGTATGTACGATGGTTGGCTTAAACTATGTCGTGATGTTCTTCCGAACAGAAAATACAATCGTGTATAAGTATTTGAGTCGTGGACGTACAACACGCGTATAATACTAGGTAAATCAGACTAAGCACGTCGGTTTACTATACGTACGCACAGAAATACATGCATGCACACATAAACGCATACTTCAAAGAGGTAGAGGTCACTAGCCTTACGTACCACGGGGTCGTGTTCTCATTTTACTTCGGTACCGTGAAAACTTCTTTTTAAGTAATATTAATATCTTGTCTTCATTGGATTGTTTTCGTGACCGTCAGCCATAATGTAAAAATAAGAGTACCCTTTGAAACAGAGAGAGAAAGACGGAAAAAGGCATACATACAACAGGGTTGACTGACACGTCCCTGTGACTTTATACTCTTTTTAGTGTGCAGTATTTTATGTGCCTTCTCTATTTGCTCTTCCCTATTTTAATACTGATTACCTGTATTCGATATTTCCATTTATCGAGATCGCCATTCTTTCATTCCTGTGCATTTTCGGCTCACTGTCGTAATCGTATTGTCAAGGAGGAAATAAGTGAGGTTATGAACGTGTCGCCCAATAATGTTATACCTCGATAGTGTCATTAAGTAACTTTTGAGTCAAACAAATGTCACGATTTATTCTAAAGTGCATTTCATATTGTGAATATCAAGTGGATTCATCGGCATAAAGTGAAAAACGTATAACAGAAGGTAATTTATAATATCTGAGATACAACTCTTATAACTTTACGCAAAATACTAAGTCTTCGTTGGCAAAACAAGATAAAGATGACATATAAATAAACTACAGTTTTCTTTGTGTAAGCTATGATATTTTCATGTAATCTATAATTTTTACGTTCATGAAATTGGCGGAAAATTTCGTTTCTGCAAGTAGAAATGGTGACATAGATATCGGGACATCATTTATGCAGAATAGGATTCGCTTAAACACCAGTGATTAATTACTACAAAGTTCAATGTTACCATAGCTCAATATTCAAAACTTTTGCGTCATTACAAACCACGAGTTAAAATTGGAGATAATTATAGAGTATTGATATTCTAAGTACGCTGATATCGTGCAGTTTCTTTACACGTTTATGATACTATGTTTTCAACGATGCTATACGTTTCTAACCTCAAATTTTAAAGTAAATTTTCATTTGAGGAATCGCTTTTACCTACCATCGGTCGATGGAAGAGGTTATGAGAAAATTATTCGTAAAATATAAAATGTAAATTATTTGTTATTTATTTAATTAAAGTACTTGTTATAATTAATTAATGTATTATATTTTTTACAGAATAAAAATGAAACACACAAATGGATAATATATTACTCGAAAGAAAGACTTCATAGTTCAATTTGTCGATATATGCTCATATGGTAACATGATAACAGTGAATTTGATATACCTCAAAAATTCATCATTATTTAAATATTTATACTTGGAATATTTCAAATGAATCTCTAAAATCAATTAATATAAAAAATGGCAGAGAGTAAAATAAAAGACATGGATTTAATAAAAGTTGCAGATAAGGAGGAAGTATTAAATGATCCTACAACATCCATGAAAAAAGTAGAGGATAATGAGATGCAGGAAATTTCTAATAAAAATGAATCAGAGCTAAGTGATTCTTATGAAAACGATTTGAAAATAGTTGCTGTCGTTGATGTCAAAAAACAAGAATCTAGTTTAGATTCAGAAAACTCTAATAACATTGGAAGTACTATGTCTGAAAATGAGAAACATACGAAAAAAAATGTAACAATGAATGCAAGACTAAAAGAAATGGATAACGAGGAGAACTCTAAACAAATAGAAAATTTGTCTTTAAAAGTTAAAGATATTAAAAATACTATTTCTGAAGAAGAGGAGACACTGAATGAAATATTAAAAGTAGTACATGAAAATTTAGGTTCAACAGAGGTCCGACAATTTGCTGCGGAAGCTAAAAATTTGAAGCAAGAAAATAAAAATGTTAATGAAGAAACTAAAAAACAGACAGACAGAGAGTCAAAGAAAGAAGATGTAGTAGAAACTACAAACGATGATACAGATATTCTTATAATAAATGAATCTGTATCGTCCAGGAGAAATTCTGATACTAAGCAATCCATAGAGATTGAACATATGGAAGTTGGAATAGTAGGTCCTCCTACAACTGTTAGTGAACTTATCAATGAAGAAGAACTCAGAGCAGAATCTGCGTTATCGACTGATCAAAAGGTTGAGGTTCATGTAGCAGAATGGGTTCAGAATTCTGCTAAAGCCGAAGAATTAGTTGAAGACGAGGAAGAGACCCTTATTAATGATGCTCAACAAGAGAAGAAGAATGTAAAAGAGAAGAGAACCAGAAAGAAGAAAAGCAACGATGTTCTTAATTTACCCAGTAGAAAATCTCAGAGAATCGTTAGCAACATCATCAAAAAAAGTATCAAATGGTGAGTAAAATTTTAAGCATTCTATTTTTTATAACATTAATTCATACTTTAAGAAATTATTTAGAATAAGAAATCTTAGATATTAATTCAAAATAAAGATTCTCACTACATTCTTATTACATTTTGCAAAAAAAAGGGATTTATTGTCGTTGATCTGTGATAGGGTAAATCAAATAAATGTAATATTTTCGATTGAATGAGATTGCTCAACCAAAATATTTCGTGATTTTAACAGCTTTACGCGTATAAATTTAATTTTTGAAAGTTCTGGGTTTATCGATTGATGCAGAAGGGACGCACAATTTTTTTTCTAATTTATTTTTCTGTAAAATATCAGGATATCAAATAACTAAAGTGTTTTCTTATTTCGTTCCGTCTATTTTACCTTGCTTTAAAAGAAGAATAAATCTATCAAATGAAGCGATAACGTCTTCTCTGAACGATCATTATCAATAGTTAAAGATTATTGTTTCCCTATTTCGAAACGTACGTTTTCATTACACGGACGTCATTACGGTTCGCGTTATCAAATTCCATCGGACCTCGTCGTCGCTCAATGTCGTCGGATGCTGATCAACGTTCCAATTACAAAATCGTTTGGTTCATGACGTTATTTCGCTGGTCCGCAATGGCACGAAGAAGCGTGCGCGCGCGTATGTATGCACGCGTGTATTTCGAAAGGAACACATCGCAATGAGGAATCGAGACACCGCGCGTAGAATCGTCTTTGTAACGAGGTTGCGGTCGTTACCGTGCACGTTCTCCGGCATGGAGAACGGCCGCTCACTCGCCACCGACAAATTCGATCGGCGGAAAGCGCTTCCACAGCGTCGCTCTACTTCCTTTTTTCGCCGTAATCGCCGATGCTGTCCAAGATTGGCGTTATCGGCCGATAAAGTCGGGATAAGAGAAGCATTGACGAGCGCGCAAACGCGCGCTAACGATGTGGAATCGGAGAAGTGGGAAAGAGAAAGAGAAAAAAAAACGGGGAAAGAAATATTGACCATAGAACGATAAGCAACGCGGTAGTGTCGATAACAGGATGACTGTTCTGCCGCTTTCTCCATCTTTTCTCGCTTACCTCCTATGTAGAACAAACAATCTTTCCCCTTTGTCTTTTTCTTTTCATTTGGAATTGCTTTATATGCTTAAACAAGTTTTTTTTAACGCGTAACTACGTTGCTTATTCTTTCTTACTCGAAAATATTTAACAATACTTACTAATATTCACTATTTACCAATACGCGGTGCAATTTACACGCGAGATAATACCGATAGGTCTTCGAATATTTCGTATCGTTGCAACAAGAAACACACGAAAAGAGTGACGATCGAGTTTGGTCGTTAACCTCTTGCGCTCGGAATTGTACTTCCTCGAATTGATTGGTTACTCGGAAATCTCGCGGTGGAGCATGAACCACCTCTTCGTATTTCGCTTATCAACCGGACATTTTTTTAAATGGCGCATGTAATACTTGACACATTATATGAAATGACTCAAATTAGCTTTTGAAAAAAGTTTCATAGTTTCAAATTAGTTATGAAACTTTCATATACGTATTCTCTTAGAGATGGAAGAAACCAACTTTTGCTACGTAGAACTATCGGTATAATCGATAAATAAATGTAACTGGAAATTTGTAATCATATCTATCGTATCTAAATATTCGATATCTGGTTTAAAAAAAACTTTTATATTTATCATACGAGCATACTACCTACATCGGTTTCGTTTTTTCGTTAAGAAATACCAGCGAACATGGTAGTAACATGTAACTGCGTCAACGAGAAACGTATAATAGTTATATTAATTCTTATCGCAAGGCAAAAGGAAGTTTATACGAGCAATCAGATTTTTAAGAAACATGGAATTTATTAAATTACGCGATCTGTCGTGGATGTATGAGTTAGTTGCGTTACATAAAGATTAAACGAGTCTAATACGAAGGTCATAACACCAGTGATGACAATCTTCTGCGCTACCATTTCTATTTACAACTCTTACGGTAGCGTTATCGATGTTGCTCGGTAAGGGTAGTAGATCAATTTATGATCTCCTCTAGGTATGCATATTAATAATGCTATACGTACGTAATAAAGATATAGTGGTGCAAACGTAATGGAAATAAAAAAGAAGATTCTCCATAATATTTTATTTTCCTCTATCTTACTCTCCTGCAAACAATTGAAAATGAAACGCATATTTATGGTGTTATCCAGTTTCGCTTGAATAATTTCCTGAATGATCAAGTTTCCTTTTGAAGTTTCGTTTTATCCAACGAATAACACAATAGTTAACGTAAGCATCGAATATTTTCATGGAAGGAATAAAATCACAACTTTTCATAATTACCGAAACAAGTTTGTTTTGAGTTACGACCAGGAACTTTTGTATAAGTTTTTCAAACAACCGTAAAGCAACCTTCACCTTTGCAAAAGCTTTTATATCCTCTTGGTTGCTGGTCCGGTGGTCGTTACGAGGACTTATTCTATACAAGAATAATCGTCGTTGTAAGAATAATTTTGACATGTTCCCTCTAATGTACAGTTACCGTTTATTACCGAAATAATTTACAAAATTTTATTGCGTTCCTACATTTCTCTTCCACGTTATTAAAAAGTATTCCCGTTATCGGCTATGGTCTCTAGCAGGAAAGCTAAACATTAGCCTCGACCTTAAAATCGACTCTAAAGTCCCTTCAAGGACATAAAAACTACCTGAGCTATTCTTCTTCTTTCTCTTTCCTTTCCCCTTATACCCATATATCGAAATATCGAAATCGATTCGAATCTTAACTGGTTTACCTAGCGTGTACCAAAGCGTGACCTTGAACGACATCTCGTCCCTCGGATACACGATAGACCGTGATTAAAAAGGTGACGTGTCTGGCAGCGAATCGCGTTGCATTAATTACATGCAGAGACCGTTTGCTCGTCTATCGGTTGGAAAGAACGCGTACCTTGGTGTCTGGTCCCAGGCCAAGGCTGGTCTCACCCCGCAGCCCGGATGGAAGTGGAACGGTCTACGAGCGGGAGGGGCGTTAATCCCTGCGAACGGTACCATAGAAACGGTACCGGTGGGGTCGTTACGTGTGCCTGCCTGCAGACCAGCGGCGTCGAGCCACCACTCCAGGCTACTCTGGTACCAGATAGACGGTGGTGTGCGTGCGAGCGAGAGACCACGATATAATCCAGCCCAAGGCCCCTAAGAAAAGGGGAAGGTCTTCTTTGTCCCTCGGTCCCTCGGGCGAAGGACCGCACGGCCAGATGTCGGCTGACGGCGATCCTTGCGACTGCGTCGATATGCACGCACTCGTTCGTTCGTTGTGTCTCGCTTTACTCCGTCTTTCCAATCATCCACTGACGCACTTCCTTATCGGTGTGCGCGCGTATGCGTGCGTTCCTCTCTTAACGTAGGCGTATATACGCAAGCGTACATACGCCCGCGATCCCGTGCCACAGCACGCTCACGGATATTGCGTATCCTTCGTGGGTATTTTTGGTGACCGTGTGCCGCTACCTCGGCCTTACCAACTTGGAACACGCGGTTTTCTGGAGGCGAGAGCATGCGAACCCTCGCCCTCTTTCAACCATGCTCTTGCGCATTGTTCCTTTATGACGGTGCACCGGAGGGCGGACGTGTCTCGTTAGACTGAAAGGTGAACGGGAATTTTCACGGAGAAAAATGGTTGCTATTTCGAGTACCTTCTAGTGGTACAGAATGGCACTAGGAATTATTTAGGTGATCAAACAACGTTCATCCTTAAAGCAAGGGAATTTCTGCTTGTATACGTTAATTTCTTTAGAAGGATATGGATAATTTCTTGAAAATATTTTCCAAGTTCTATAGGCGCTCGATGGCAATGAAACCAGCGTGAAAATGTTTCCTGATCTTCTTTTCCTTTTCCTTTTTTCTTTTTCTTTTTCTTCCATGATGAGCAATTTTTAGAAGAGGCAATTAAAATTTTAATTAAAATCAATAATAATCTGTAAGATATTCTGTCAGATAAGAAACGCGTTTCTTCGTTCTTGCTATTTTCTGATAGACAGAACGGTGGTTCGTGGTCTCAGCTGTTTAAGGTTCTTCGGGCAAGCGTACCAATGCCAGCTTAACAACGGAAAACAATTTACACTTATCCGTGGTAAAGTTTGTACTTTTTAGAGTTTATTCTAGTATGGACGAAATCTAGAATCTACTCAGCTATTGAAATCCCTTCTTTGTTAGTACAACGGATCTTTCTTAGAATTTCCTAGGTGTCGGTATATGACATTTGCTGATTCAGATTTATTGTGCGACCTTAAATAGTTTATACCTGAAACCATGAAAATGCTTTGTCTTGAAGGGATAAGACTTTTCCTCTTTCTCTTATTGATACAAAAGAATTTTACAAGTGGTATGTCCAAAGAACTGACAATATTCTGAATAAGACGTACTTAATAATACTAATAAACGTACCACATGTCTGACTCATTAGAAAAACATGTCAGTAAACGGATTTTGACTGATTTATATGGTAGACTTTAGTTAATGTCGAGGTATAATTCTGCCTTATTATTTCAATCCTATATATTGACGTTAAAGTTGTAATAACGAATACCATTATCGGTATACGATTTCTGCTTTCAATCTCATATTCATTTTTCTTCAAATCTTACAAATTTTTTTACAAATTGACTTACAAATTTTCTTGAAATATTACCAATCTCCTTGATCCGTTAGTGCGAGAGCGAGAAACAAGATTAACAAAAGCGTGGACCTTTGAACAGTACTAAAGGTCATTTACAATTGAAGTCTATAGTTTCGTCACATTTTATGAACCTTCGACGTTGAATGCCCACCCCGTCCAAATTTTGACCTGTGCAGGCGTAGAAAGGTCGAAGTCAAGCAATATAGTCTGCAATAGTCTGCAATATATTTGAATAACTGGAAATCCGTAATTTCTGTCCGTTTAACTGCCTAAAACTTTATACCACGAGTAGGACTGTCTAAATTTTTAATATGAAAATGCAGTATTAAATTGTAGACAATTTTACGGAGGAGATTTTAAACATACTAGGTTTTATTCATTAGGAGGAATTATAGACCACACTATTATTTGTTTCGAACGATAGAAGCGATTTAGGATGAATAACCTTTTTTATGTTTAACACACGTTTTGATCTGACCAAACGGAAGCTTGCAATTAGCATTGTTAAATGATACTGATCTAAGAAATGATAGCAGGTATTGAATGATAAAGTAAATGGAATTTAGGACAACCGTCGTAAATAAAATGACCGAGTTTTAAGGTTAAAGTTCGTTCCAATAAATTGAAATATATTATACCTATTATGATTTCCCCAAATTTTAGAAATACATTATTCGTACAAATATATTATAAAAAATACAAATGTATTACTTATACAAATTTATTACTCGTGCAATTAGTTTACAATATATTATTTCTTTTTTCCTTTTTCGTATACTGTCGAAACGTAATTTCGTATCGACGACGTGACGAAAATAGAGAATCGAAACTGGCCATCGATCCAAGATACCGCCGTAGGTATCATCGAATCAGCCGTGATAATCACTGGTGATCTCGAAATAAATCACTGGTGAACCATGGCAGCCGATTCCCGAAGGGGCATTTGCATTCCAGAAAAATGTCTTAGCTGTTCCAAGGTCGAAGATTAAGAACGCTTGATCCAATAAGGCGGAATAAACGCAGGATGAAATAATTATCATAGATTATTCTTTGGAGCGGGTCTCCTCGAATCCTTCGCCTCGGATATCTGACAACAGGTATAAATAAAATATCAGCGATCGTCGTGCCACGTAATCTCGGCTATATCCTCGATGTCGTATGACTGTCTGTCGTCGTCGTACAGTCAAGATAGAAATCGATAACGAAGACAGAAGCGTCATTACCATAAGCACAACAGTCAGTATCGTGAAATGATTCAACAGTGTAGTAAAGATAAAGAAAGGTAGAGGGTCAGAGATACGGAGAAAGAGAGAGACTAAAAGAAAAAATCTATTGTTAGGTTGACTTCGACCTCAGAGGTTGTTCGTGTGAGGAGAAGGTGACGTTTTCATTGGTCTTTGATCTTTGGTATCCTGGTAACGCAGCAATGACGTCATCCGGTGATCCAAACCCGGTCGGTTACCATCCGTTACCGTCGTGCAATACCACCCTCGGGCGTGCCTTCCAGCCCCAGTGCGTTTCACCACCACGGTCATCCCCCTCCTGGAAATCCCCCTCGCAATTCCGCCCTCCAAACGGGCTCTGACCCCTGTTACGCTATCGCGTTTATAGCAGTAACGAGAGGAAGAAAGAGCAGGTTCCTAACGCGCTACGAGACGCTATATGGGTTCCATCCTGCGAACCGATGGATCTTCCTTTCAACCCTTTTGCTTCCAGACTGGAAAAAAAGACGCGAGTTTCTTCACCGACGGATTTATGGTTTTCTTTACGCGTAGATACATCGCCATCGCGATTCGAATAATTGGAAAGATTTCTATATATCGGTTGCTTGCCGTTGTCACCGTTTAGACTTTAACGACGAGGTGCTCGGACGAGCGATTTCGATGCGACGTTGAAACGATTTTAATTTCCTTCCTGGCTTTAATAACTGCAATTGCTTATTCTTGTTTTTCATATTGCGAATGCCGATAGCTATCAATTATATTAAATCGTCCGAAGTGTTTCTTTTACAGACAGGTCTTTTACAATGACGTATTTTTATACAAACGTGAAACTGATAATCTGTCGAAGGTTGTGATCTTTATTTTGATAGAACAAAATGGATCATTCGTAATTAGATAAAATAATATAAATAAAAGAAACTTTTCAAACGACCTAATATTTCTGTGTCTTTTTCATAGTAGAGTCATTTTAATTTTTCCTTTTTTACGTCCTCGTACATCATTCGAGTCGTCTACCTCCTGCTACCACGATAATTTAACATCGCATAAACGGCGGATATCTATCCAATAGATATAAGATATATCACCGAATATATATCTCTTTGGGCGTACAGATTTTTGCGTAGAAAATTTATCGATGTCTAGCTGGTATTCGATTAGCAGTATGAAAAGTATGAATCTAATATAAAGGAATGTAAAATACCTTTTAACGTATCGACAAACTAGCGTAAAAAACCAGTCAGCAGTTTGGTTCGTATATGGTACAGAATATAGAACTCGACGATTTTTAGTTAACTGGTTTAATGTGGAAGCAACAGGCACGCTTTTGTGTATTCTCTTTGACGAGTACTCGTCAAACTCGAATATGAAACTAGATCGATCCAGCGGTAGCCCTTTTAAATACACACAAAGATTAAAACGTGTAAGGGTTTCGAAACGCGATACCACAGGTTTTGCCATTTGTACTAGAAGAAAGAAAAGTTGCCTTTCGTTTCGCTGAAATATCTTCAGCACGCGACTTGCTCAAAATATTTCGTGAAACTTAATTATTTAATTATCGAGATTGTTAAGTGGCGATGTAGAGAAAACTTTGCGGTCTCGCGAGGGATATGATAATGCACGATACAACGATTTGGTGCACGGTTCTCCAATTCCGAAAACGATTCTCCGGTGCATTGGAAACGTCGGCTTTGTACCTGGTGTAACGGGGACAAAGAAAGGATGAATTAAACATAACTTGGTACAACCGATCGGATGGTCATACTTTATACATTACTAACCACGCGACCATACGACAATGCATCTGCTTGGTTTTTATTTTAGCACAAGGTGTTTTCTTGACTCGAGACACGATCGCAAGAGAAGTATCGTGTCAATTTCGAAAAAATTATCGATAAGCGAAATTTTTTTAAACTACACGAGCTTGTCGAGGTCCAGCGTTGCCTTATGCCGACCGCGAAAGTCCGAATGTCCAATTGTGGTAACAGCTGGGGTGATTTAATCGAGGATTATGTTGATTTAACCGATTCAATAAAATCGAAAGAACGAAAAAGATCAACAAGTGTATAGAAGTTATTTAAAGAGAAATTGACGGATATTTCTGTTTATCTTATGATCTTTCAATGCGTTTAACGCATCTTGACGTATTTAATTCTCTAATTTCTTGTCAACTACGACTGTTAAGGTCCTCTAGTTCGGAAAATTACGCGATTAACAAGCTCTATATGAACGTATGTCGTTCGAATAGTACGAACGGTACCTGTTACTTAGTTTCTGAACTGGTAAATTCGGAAGATTTCAACGATCCGTCACGCGGTATCTAAACCAACTTCCTCGATAGCCGCGACCTTATTATCGTGGAAATTTTCCCACCTGCGTTTCTTACTTTAATCTTACTGTACGAATCGCCTATACGTATCTAGTCTATACGCGATGATCGATCATGTATTGGTCGGATGCTGTCAAGGTGACACGGCGAATAATCGCGCTGTCCACGAAGCCTCGAGCGGCCGTTCGGTGATTCGAAAGCATCTCGGTGATGACGGATTTGGGAAGCCACTCGAATTCTCCGGAGACTTGGACAGACAAAGTTGGCAGGTTTTGGCAGGCAAGCAGGCACAGGAAAGCAGCGCAGGCAAAGAGAGGGTGGCTTGGACTTTGGATCGGATGGCGGGTATTGATCCTAGCGAACCTAGCAGCGGGGTGGCCGGGACCCCGCCTCAAGGATGAAGGGTGTCTCCCCTTCTCTCGTTCCCTTTCACTCGAGCTTCACAGTCACACCGGTGTTAAAGCGAGACGAAGATAGGAAGAACCACGCGAGTGGGATGGTTGCCTCTTAAGAGAGAGGGGTGAACCACCTAGAATGCGCCCGTGTACCAAAGATACCATGCCTTAGGTTGGCGTAATAAGCGGACGAAGTGGTTGGAAAAGGAGCCGAGAGGCAACCTGGAGAAACGATGAAAAATCTTGCGAAGCCAGGTGAGCCCATCAAAGCCTGCTTTCCACCGTTTCCGGCTAAATATATAATATACCACGTTACGCCGCGCCACACCGCCGCGTGCTTTCTTTTCCCGCTGCTTTCCCTCCGCCTCTTTCTACGCTCGTTGGTGAACCGCCGACGACGCTTCTGCCTCGCCACGCGGTCAACGTAAATTTCACTCTCCCGCCCGGTTTGCTTCGTTCTGCTGAAACCACGCGTACGTAAGGAATGCAAGTTAACGCGTGGTTACCGACCACGTTCGATCGAACTTTGTTATGAAACTAGTAAGAACTTTTCTTTATTTGGACGCGCAGCTTTTTATCAACGATAAGCTGGTTACCGTGGATCATATCGTATTAACCGATCATGTCGTGATATTTTTCTATGGTAACGTACAGATATATTTTCTTGCGTGCAAATACTTTGACCAATGAGTCACTACACCGGTATACTTCTTCGAGTGATTCTCCCGTGTTTGTTTGCCCGATTGCTTGACCGCTGGCAAACAATTTGTTCGTTTGAAAATATGTCGATTACTAATCATTGGAAACAATATTATCACAGATATAAATAGAGTTTATTTACGTCTTATTAAACATGTACACGTTAAGAATATAGGTTCTCGGTGTACATGTGTTTCGTATTATTGTGAAAATAGAACCTTTATATTTACGAATTTTAAAGTAACGTTGTCAAACAGGGGACAGAAAGATAGTAGGAAACTGATCACTGGTACCATCTCAGCCGCCCTCGGGCAGAAACTTTTCGATCCTCTGCGTACTCGGTGAATGCGTCGGAATACGCATGCTCCGGTGTTCATACTAACAGACTCATGTTCGAAGATGGGTTGGCACCAGTCGCATCAAGTTCCGATTACGGTTTCTGGCGACACAGTATACATTCCCGCAGTCGTGCAATTATTGCCGCCGTTATGACGGCGACGTCCATGTTCTAGCAATTTCAAATTAAGTTCGATCAATGGGAATTTTAATGGAAATGTTCAGCAAAATTTCTTTGACATTTTGTTCTTTTGTTATGTAAAATCGAAATGTTAATCAATACACCGTACGCCACAATTTGCATTAACGTTTTCCAATTAAAAATCATAACCTTGGAATATTTTGATAGAATTGAGACGAGCAACTGGTCTCGATAGGAATAGAAAAATTAAGAAGTAAATTAGCAATTCGTATGCGTATAAGTAATTATGCCATCAATGTCTGTTTTAATGATTTCGTATCGCGTAACACGATGATAGAATTGATTTTGACGCGTAAACGTGACGATACGAGAACGCAGTCGCGGCTAGAGAAGCAGAGAACAGCGAGGAAGATTACAAAGCGACGACGTTGTACGACGTGGCCTATCGCGGAATACTTCCGTTTCTAGGAGATAACGGTGGGACAGATTAAAAGAAAAGGCGGTTAAAATCGCGTAGCTCGATTGTGGGCAACCCACGGCCAGACAAGTCCTCTTTCGTCCCACGAAGAGGATTTTTCGACCTGTAGCAGCCGAGTTGCCGTGTAAAACGGCGAAAGGGAGTCGCAGCTGCGCATCCTTCTTGGTCGTTCTCCAGGCGGTCGTGTCTGGTGGCCCCAAGTTGGAGACGCCTCGGCTTATTTCCCTCCTGTGCCAGCTGTGCGGAGCGCCCGCACACAGCCTGCCCTGCTAAGACCATCCACGCAACAAAGATGAACAAAGACGAGGACAGAGTTACTGGCTTCTAATATTGGACGAAGAAAGAAAGAACGACCGTTCTAGCCGACCAACGGAGGAAGAAGCGAAAACGTGCTCTAGTAGCCGCGTTGGAGAGTGAGACGAGCGGCTGCGTATCGTCATGAAAAGAAGCGAAACGTGCAACGTTTTCTCTCTCTCTCTCTCTCTCTCTCCCCCCCCCCTCTGTTCCTCGTCGCATTGGACTAAGAAAGAAGAGTCTTGGGACAACAAGGAAGAAAGAGAAAGGTTACCCTCGATCGTTTGATGGTGGGGTCAGGTTGCCACGGTGGTACGGAGGGAAGAGCGAGACCACCGGAAATCGGTCTGTCCTTATTTGAGAGGCCGCGTGAACCACACCGACGAAGTCTGGGCTTTCGTGCCTGCTTCTCTTTTCGATGGCTTCTCGTTGGCTCCACGCGGTCAAAAGAGCGAACGCACTGGTCACGCATCCAGACAAAAACTCTCCAGAGAACCACGCCATGAAGATGTTTCTGTTAGAACACGATTCTGGTACCAGGACATAGTCGGTTTCCGCAGAAGCGTTCCGAGAAAATCGTTGAGCCGCTGCCGAGAAGGAGAAAGAACGATTGGGAACGTGGGGGAGATACCTCGACGCGTTCGTCGCACTGGTTATACGATATCGCATAAGGGGAAAGATCCTCTTCGAGAATCGATGGGAAGCTGTTGCGTTGCAGGAGAACGTTTGTCTTGGAACTAGAGCGTCTACGTCGAGCCTCGTCGAATACCTTCTGTTATTGATGACAATACGGGAGATTATTTTTACTGCGCGCTAAAGATAACAACGAATAACTCTGATTTCAACATCATCGTCTGGTTCGAGTCGATAAGTTCAAAAATTCAAATTCGTTAATTCCGGGTGAAAGCAAGGATTTACAAGCAGCGAAAAGAAACGTTAACGCGACAAAAAAAAACCACGAATCGATGCGAACTCGCGTTAATGACCATTAAATAGATCTGTACTTGTTCTTCATCCAACGAAGAAAATCTGTCTGTCGTACGCAGAACGAACTACATCTATAGCGATATAACTGGATGCCATTAATCCCACTAATACACGGAACAACATACATTATCTGGTACGCGTGTCTTGATTATCGAACCAAAATGACCGATGTGGTGAACCTAGTATCGCCGAAATAGATTGTTAATTTGTTTCTCTCGCCCTTGAGAAATTCTCGGACCAGTTCCTTATCAACGATGATACACATATTGAAAATCTAGATTCCACGCATATGTGCAATCTTACAAGCTTCTTTCAATCGACCCATTTAGGTTAATCGATCGGTGATTATTAAATAAACTTATAAGTAACCGAGACGCGCCTCTTTTTTCCATACGATAAATTATTTTGAAATTTCGATTTAAAAGGAGGATTGTTTCGTTATTGTATAAATTATTTGACATCTTAAGTTCTTTTTTATTAAAACCTAACATCATCTAAAGTGTGATAAAGTTTGATCAAACTTAGCTTCTTTTGGAGCCGGATCGGGATAGTACTTTCTAAAAGTCATAAAAAAACATCGCTTATCGTATAAAAATGCCTAAATGTCCAGTAGAGCGAAAGCTTCTTTTTATATGTGTATTAATAATTTACTGAAAAATCAATTTTTCCGATTTTACGCGTCAACGTAGGAACCGAGTCGTTCCATTTTATTCGTGGCTATAGCCACGTTCTAAGTAATATCTAGAAGCGTTGGAAGCATTTAAGGTGTTGCAGGGACGAGGGATGTCGTGTGCCAACATCCCCGGTGATTCCTCGCTCAATGCCAGATCTCCTCCCCTTTTTACTTGCTTTTTTCTCGAAGCAAGAGGCTGACCCTCCAGCATCACGATCTTCTTGAACAAATACAGAAATGTCCTAGAATCGTTGCTGCAACGCTTTCCTCCAACTTCGTTCTTCGACCGCGTTTCCTTTTTTGTCATCGGCCGCTCGAACAATTAAAATCGATTCGGATGATTTGATAGAGGACGTCGATCCTGGGTCGGTCGGTTCACGGAATTTTCTTGTATCCACACAATTAACCGGACTTATTGATCGTGCAGTTTCGGTTCGGTTGCGATCGAACGGGGTCAAGTTCTCCTTCCTTTGTGCCACATAAGATGCCATGAGAACCTGATTAGCTGCAATAGGAGAGGAATACTACTGTATTCTCAGATACGCGATAGAATCCCGTCGAAATATCGATACAAAGTGCGTAGAATGAAACAATATAAGCAAGGTTCGCCAGCATTGATTAGAACATCGATCTGGAAAGTATTCACAATTTGAATATACCGGCTTTGAAATTGCGTGTCAACGATTCACGATTTTTCATTGCAAACGAATTAGAAATTAATAAGGAAACTTCTATATTATTAGTCTCTTAGGATATTTCAAGTTTCGACTACATCTGGTTATGGGAAATTGAATTCTACGATACACAGTATAGCTACGAAACTGTGCTTTCCACCTTGTTCGCCAAGGTGTTAAATCTATCGAATTCTTTTCATTGCAGGAATTTATCCAATTTCTATTCGCTTTGGGCTTAAACTCGCGTCTTTTTTACTTGAACTGATCTTACCTGTTATGGTAAAATTAAAAATAAGTATACAGGTGTACGTACTATATTTTCTCTGCGTTATTTAAACGCGTGATATATTTAGACGAAACAGTCTTATCAGAAGAATGTTCATTCATCGGCAAGAAACTTTCTACGAATGCTATACTCTCTAAACAGTTGAATCGAATAATTAAAAGTTCAACTTTATCAACCGTTCAAACGTGTCTGAAAAAGTGTACTCTATTCGAAGACAAATGAACGTACTCGGAATACGTTCGTACGTGCGCTGACGTATTAGGAGAAGCGATTACACATTCGGAGAGTTCGATCGAAGATTCCATCGCGAGTGCTCCTTACTGTAATCGAACTCCTCGCTTCGATTATTTTTAGAAGGCCTCCTGTAGGACTCTGCGTCCCATCAGAGTCCTTTCGTAACGAAACGATACGAAACGGAATTTTCCATGGTGATCCCAAGCAAGATTCTACAATAGGAAGCGTCTGCGATATGAAAGCGGAGGACATATTTCTTCCTTCCGATGATGACGGACTTCCGAGACTAAATTCGACGAAGCACAAAGGCAAAATCTGATTTTCTTTAACGCTTAACGCGTGTTTGGCCAGTGTTGGACAATAGTCGTCGTCGGTAGGAAGCAGCGGGTTCAGCATGTTGTCGCAGACAAAGCGAACGCGAAGCAATCGTGGAGATGAAGAGAAAAAGAGTACGCGTAACCTAACGCCCCTGTGAGGACCAGGTTGAGGAAGCGCATCGTGGCTGAAGGAGAAGGGTCGCAAAGCGCACGAGAAGGACGGCGAGGAAAGAGAAGAGATCGGTAGCGGTTGGTTATACCGAATAACAGAGACAAGGAGGACCGCATGGTTCGAGGGGTAGCGAACCCCTGAAGGACCCTAGCCGGTAGCGGTGACCTCCCTCTTTTTCCCTGTCTCCCTGGTCTCTCTTCCTTCCAACCCTGTCCCCCCTCCACAATACTCGTCATCCCTGCCGCGACGGCATTGGAGCACGATCATTGGTTCACCGGCTTCACGCAGACACGAGGAGGCACACGCAGCTGCCACTGGCTGTCTCTTGTTCTACGGCCGGACCCGATCGGCCAGTCTGAAGGAGAAGCAGCGCGCGTTCAGTAGTTAGTAAGCTGTCTGTCAGCAATACTCAGTGCTTCGTTACTATCGTGTGCCACGCTACGGCAGTTGTATTTATTTTTCAAAGTGTCACTACCCTCGTGCAAGTTAAGAACGGTCTCCGTTTCCGTCCTTCAGTCAGTTCAGAAGAAGACGCGACGGCAGCAACAGCGATTGCCCCTTGGTGTTCTCTCGTGACTACCACGAGTCGTATACACTAACAAGTTCGGTGATTTTCGTGCTCTCTCGTCGACGATCGTCGTTCGGCTACCGTCATCCGTCGCCATCTTGACGATCCGCCCACCAATCAACGTCACGATCAAACAGCGCTGATCGTCACGAACGGAGAAAGGTACGCGAGGCGACACCTTCCGCCGACAACGCGGACCCGTCTCTCGCACGTGTTGCGGAAAAAGACGTATGCGGTACACACGCGTTTCCCCGATCGTCGCCGTCGTGTTGCTGTTGCTCTTTCTTCATTTTACAACTCCCACCCTCGTGCGGTGGACGGTCGATTTATAGGAGACGCGCGACCGCGTGTGCGTGTGACGTTTTGAATTTGAGTCGTGAGGAAGTGGAGGCGTCTGCTCGAAGGCCTACGCACACATCGTTTTTTGGTACTCCGCCGTCCGTGCTCCCTTTCCCCCTCCAGTCTCCTCGTTGTCTACTCTTCTCTTTCGCTCTTTGATCTTCGGTCCCCTTCTACGTCGCTAGCCACAGTTCGCAGGGCGTCGCACGCAGGGCGGTACCGATGCCCTTTCGACCTCCCGCGGTCATCCAGAGTACGCAAGAGTGCTTCCGTCGCGTGACCGTCTCGCTCTTGTTTCTCACATTCAACGATATCGGCAGTGGTACGTTTACGTTTTAAGATTTTCCGCCTACCACGCTCGTCCTTTAGAAAAGAAACGGTTCTTCCTCTATCGGGCCACACACGTGCAGTGTCTTAAAAAAAAAAAAAAAAAAAAAAAAAAAAAGAAAACATTCAAAGGATCCAACAGAAGCCGATCGAACAATTTGAACGTCGAACATTTCCATTTTTGCCGCGTTTGTCAGTGTTCGTGTGGATCCATGCACACCCACGTGCGTCTGTTTTGAGTATCGAAGTGTCACCGATTCCTGGCAAAGCAGCTCACTCGGCAAAACGCATCTAGTCACGCGTTCATTACCAAAGTAAACGAAGTTTACGTCGTTAATGACGCTTCGTCGATTAACTACCGGAACAATTTCAAGAATCGTTCACTGGGAAGAAGAGGATTGGATCGCATCTGTTCGCACCGGGAAAACTCTGGTTACCGACGCGTACATCGATCGCCAGAAACAAAGGATCGCTGCAAAACGCCCACTTACGCTCTAAAGTGAAAGAATAGTACTTTGTGTTATTTCGTGAGTTATGAGAGCAACGTTGGTATTCTGGAAATCATGACATTGTGAAGATGGATGTTGGACGACGATAGAATTTCCAACCTTATCATCGAGGATGTCGTAGAGAGGTGTTATCGCGTGTTTGTTGAGTGTGCGCGAAACACTGTGTGTGCGTGTAACTATTTTATACTAAGGAGACAACGGATTAAGAGGTTACGATGCCGCAGTGCGCCGTGGCTACGTGCCGCAACAGTCATCGTCAAACCCGCGGTCGTTGTATCCGCTACCATCGATTCCCCCAGATACCGGAAGTACGCTCACGATGGGTGCGCGCGTGCGGTCGCGTGCCCCTCTCGAACGGCGAGATACCGTTCAACATACAAACTGCGCGTATATGCTCCCTCCACTTCACCAACGACTCTTACGAGAAGGATATGGAGCACCTTGTGCTTGGTCTTCCTGCGCGCAGTAGGCTGCGTCGTGGTGCCGTACCGACGATCGGCGTGCCGGTGAACGTACAGCCGGTCACCAAGATGCTGGTCGAGGACGCGAAGCGCTCCCTCCTCAAGGTCACCCATGCTAAAATGCTAACCGGCCAGAAAGTGATCGGCAAGAACGGTCTGTCTGAAAGCAAGCAGCAGCACCATCAGCCGGCCACGGAAAGGCGGCAGCAGCAGCAGCAACAGCCGCAGCAGCGGCAGCGGCAGCAGCAGCAGGAGCAGCACCAACACCAACAACGTGCCAAGAGTGGCAATCAAGTGAACCAAGAGCAAAATATGGCGGGCATGGACGTACTGCTTGCCCTCGGACTCAAACCCGCACCACGGTGAGTCTTTTCACTCGGTCCCAACGATTACGTTCTCGATCAGGAATTCGAGGACGAATCTAGTATCGGAAGTGATAAGGCATTCTAGTTTCTTATATTGTTTATATCTCTTCGTGTCTCTTCGATTGTTCTTCCTTATTTATATGTAACGAATTGTTATCATATTTCGTATCGTTTGTATATTTTTCGTTCCATTGTTGAAACCGTACACGAGATTTCGTGTTACCATGTTTCTAACTTTTTATTTAACGAAAGCAGAAACGTCGTTGTTCAAATGAAATGGTTAATCAATCGAGGTTAATAAAGATTAGCTTGCTAGCTGAAAGAGGAAACATCGGTGATTACGACGTTTAGTAAGAGCGCGGCAACCAAGAAGACCTTCGGCGCGACCTCTGGTAGGAACGACGGCGCATTGATCCACAATCACGGATCACTCGTAACTCTCGCTGTTTTCTCTCGGTCTATGAGAGCTACAGAAACTATAGTACATATCACGAAGAAACTCGATGGTTCGGGTTTCCACTTCGAGTTTCTTCTTCGCGTCTTTAATTTCAAGGTCACGCTTCAAGGTCACGCCATTCGACTTTTTAACAGAATAGGGACACTCGTATTAAAGTCGAAGACGATATTACTTTCCTTTGACGTTACGATCATTTTTTTCCATGACAGCACGGGTAGATATAAATTTTATTTCGATTCGCAACGATAAAATTCAAGTTAACGGTGTGTACGGTACACGCGAAGATAGTTACATAATTTTTTACGTGCACAAAATAGCTATTACATGATTACAGTTAGGAAGGTCTCGTTAATTTTTCTGCAGTAACGTGATTCAGTTGCAAGACTGTTACTGCTGGAATGAGAATACGAGTCATGGAAATTACTCGAGATCGAATTTGTGTCGAAGTAATCCATCTAACAAAAGACAATCGCAAAGCTAAGATCATTTTTAAGATATTTTTAATTTCACCAGTTTTATAATCGAAGAATTTTTAATCTGTCTAAAATATATAAAACAAACAAGAATCTATGCCGTTAAGAAGAGACTCGTAATTACGAGTAAGATTCGTTATCTGCTTGTGAGCATGAACGTAAAAGTACATTGTACGTAATGATGTATACTGAGCTGAGTAGGAAAATGTGCGTAGGTAAGCGAGACACGAGCTGGAGAACGCGTCAGAAACACGGATGTTGGACGTCTTTCTATATGGTCTTCGCTAGTTCGTGTTGACCAATGAAACTCTACGTCTTTATCTTTTTCCTTGACGCACGTGCAGATAATGCAGATAATTCTTCAACATCTGTCTTCGTTTTAAGCTCTTCTTGAACATCTTACCACTTCCAATTCGATCACATTTTTACACCTTTGATCCTTCTTACCTCTCTGTTTTCGTTACATTGTACTCGACCGGTTGATAAAAATGCTTTTGTTTTTACAAACAGATAATGCGTATCTGCTTAAATTTCATTTTGCGGGCATTCGTTATTTTCTTTTAATATCTTCGTCTTCACCGAGAAGATAAAAATCACACGAAATGCATTTTTTTTTTTTTTTTTGCTTGGTTTTAACGGATTCTCGTTGCCTCTTTTAAGCAGGTAGATGTAGTAGTTAATCTAAAAGTCGAAGAACGCGCAAGAGCGTTCCGATCTGAAAAACAAGGCAACGATCGCAGTGTTATCGATACTGAGAATCGTTATCGCTTCGGTCGTGATCCAAAATAACGATACGTGAAAATACTTTGTAGGTCTCTCGTAGACTCGTAGAACGTTTTCTACGATACTTTACCTTAAACCTTGTCGCGTCCAGTGTATATCTATTCGCAAATATGATATCACCAAGGACGCGTATTCATTTTCTCCTCCTCAATGTTAGCTTACTTCTTTCGTTCCAGCACAATCTAATTAGGTAATTAATTTGCTAATTCCTCCGGAACTTCATAAACAATTACATAAAGCAGATATATCGGTTAAGAATAAATGTTTTATAGAATTCATTAAAACGTTGAAACAAGAAACGATTCGTATTGTACGTAACTGTGCGTTGTTTTTTTACAAATTTTATCGAGTTTCGATATTGAGCAACGAATCTACCATAAAAATTTCATAATTTTATGATTGACATAAACTACGAGTGGCATCGATGCGGGCAGTCGATGTTCACAGAGTGGCGAAAAGTATCGGCGTCGTTCGCAGGACGATCCGGTGAAATTGCACATGTTACACTGTCGAAAATCAGTCGATTGGAAAGAACGAGAAAACGATCGGCGACGACCCAACCATCTTTGGTGCACAAACAGGCGACCAGGGTCGTCTCCGCGACGGCGGTTTGACCTACGAGCGACCTCGGGCCGAGAATCGACCGTCCTCCTTTCGTCATTCCACCTCGTGATATATCGTCGTTTCTCGTAGAACGCCGCGTGATCTTATGTGGAAAAGGCGCAGAACCGGGCAGAGTTTCACGGCTATCTTCGTCGGTTCGTCCGCGAATCCTTGAGCGTGCAAGGTTCCCCCGAAGAACCATTTGCATCATGGTCGTCCAATGAAACACGTGACTGGTTTTGGGAATTCCAACGCGGGCGAAACGATTTTTATTACCGTTCATCCTCTTAAATTAAATACCGGGATCGAGTACTGCATTTTGCAATTTCAACGGACCAAAACGCTAATGGTCCGCCGATCGTTATCTCTTCTCGGATATTTTCGAAGACGTGCTCGCCTTATTATCGTTCGAAAGTGGTGACGTTTTAATTTCGTTATTGGATAACGCGCATGCTCCCCGCACGCTCGCGCGGCGTTTCAACCATTTCTTTCAGCCTCTACAGTGAGGCCATTTTTTCCTCTTGACGATGGAATTTGAAGAATCGATCGTTTTTTATTAAATTAACGGTTGCTTTTTACGCGAAGGTAACGGCGACGTTCGAGTAATCTTTACACCTAATAGTGAAATGTCGAGAGACAGCGTCGTCAATTTCATACAATATCGCTGAGTATTTCGAAAACTCGACGATCAACAATCTTAATCTGTCCCTCGTTTTATCGCGCATTGCTGAGATCTATGGAAAACGATCCGAATTTGTTTTTTGCTTTATATATTGGCGTAAGAACAAGGAAATGCAAAGCTAAAAATTCACTGAAATCGTACGCCAGCTATTGGTCGAACGATGACAGAACTTTGGACTAGTCTAGACCTGACTTAATCTAATTCAACCTCTGACCGATGCAGCAACGTTCGAGAAAGGCCTTCGCGGTCAGGGACGAGACGACCGGCTCGTTTCTGGCAAATGCACCTAGCCTTGTCGAACATGTCCTAACATTCGAGCAGTCGTCTCGCTTTCGATACGACCGCCTCATGATAGCTGTTTCGATAAATCGCTCCACTTTTCGACAAGCTCAACATTAAGAATTTCACTTGGAAAATACGCTCAAAACTATCTACGTATATTTAATCTTTTTCTTATTTATTTCTATATACATCGGTTTCTACTTAAAGCAGAACGTTCGAAACAATTTCCTAGCACATTCGTCCTATCTATCTTGTATCGCTTTCTACTGCTTGTTTGTCCAAAAATAGTAACTCATTAGTCACGAAAAGGAGACGGTGGACCAATGATCTTTTAAGGGCAACGATGAGATCCTTCTAAGAGAAGGAGAGATTCAAGCTCAGCTTGATTCCGTGAAATATTTCGAGGAACCTGAACGCGTGTGGTTCACCAACGCACCCGAGAACGTCCTTGGCGCTCAGGGACGCCTCGAGCAGGCGAGAACGCTCCTCCGATCGTCAGCGTTCGCGAATTAGGTCGAGAGGAACGCGAGCGGAGCGGGAGAGCACATTCTCTCGTAACCGTTCGATATCATCACTAATAATAATAATAATAATAATAATAATAATAGCACAAATCTCACTAGCATAGAGCTTTCCTTCTTCTCTTCCTTATTCTTCTGTCATTTCGTAATTAATCGTATCGCTCTGAAATTTCCGGAAATTCAACCGATTTCATAACCATATATCGTAATTTATTGAGATCAGTTACACGTTACCATCAGTTACTGGGAAAAACACGTTAGTTACGATCATTGTTTCGCTGCATTTATCTTGTAATTCTCTTACTGATACAATTTATGGTGGATATATTTAGAATGGATTAAAAGTATCTGACTGTGAAATCTGTAATACTACATCTTAAAATATCTGTTTCTGATTAGTGTTTATGTAGCTTAGCAGTTTTGCTATAACGTTGTTTAAAATTTGGGATCCTGTGTTTATATATTCTTAAATGTGTTGCAGAGGTGTTTATAGTAAAGAACCTGTTTGAGTTTTACTACTTTCTAATACATGAATCAAATTCCTAGAAAACGAGAGGAAAAACGAAATAGGCTACACGCGAATTGTTTTGCTTTATCGTTCCACCTTGGTTATGGTTTCTTCTAACCGCAAGGCTCTAAAATATACCAAGCGGTGATTTTGCGACTAAGCGAAGGTCAAAATCGTTCTTTTTCTCCTTTATTTTCCTTGCTCCCGTGAAAGTCTTTCCGACGTGTTTCAGAAGGAGAAAAAAAGGAAGAGTTTCTCTCGTAATCATTCGCTGTCAATAATAATAGCAACTTCGACGATGCAGAGATTTCCTTCTTCGTATTCTTCCCCCACTTGCGCCGCGAAGTTGACCTTTCCGTCGTGTCTTTCCGTAGATCGTGTATTGCTTACATCGACCTGTGCCAGTATTGTTCTAATTTATTTTCCAGTATTAAACAATATTTGTTTCTTACGGTCTTTCATCGCTGTAAATTATAACACTGATTAAATTTCTTCGCGCTTAAAGTTGTTAACTTTCCAATTTTAGACGGTTTATTTTTCCTTGTGTTATATATAACCTCCATTTCCTATGTGCATCACAAAGCCGGACAAACTAGTATTATCGTTATAATTATAATTACTAAGAAACACGACTACGAGTATAATTTACCCGGTAGTTTTTTAAACCGTTCGCATCTTTCACAGTGTAAAGTCTAAAAATTTACTCGTATTCGTATCATCGATACGATATAGGTTATTTTATCGTATCACGATGGAATATCAGTGTTTTTCTATTTAACTATTCTTCGACGTTATTTGCACAAAGTGTGCGCGTGAAAAATTCTATTTTAAGGAAAAATATCGCGGTTTTAATCGTACACGCAAACGACGATGTTCGAATAGGACTATAACAACCTCGAATAAAACAGAGGAGGTAGTAGAGGGCAGTAGGAGGAGACGGAGGACGAAAGCGCGCGTTCGCTCGCGAAGAAGAAGTAGGACGCCGCTGCAAGGTTCCCTGGCAAGCGTTTAACCTAACCTAACCTAGCCCAATCTAGGCGCGGACGCACACGCGCGCGCTTCTATCTGCTCACCCCCCCTGCCCCCTCGTGCCACCGCACTAACCACGGCAACCCCACCTCAGTCGGCCGACCTGCTGCACTCCGCTCTCTCCCTCACGTTATCTCTCTTCCTCTCTCGCTGTGTCTCTACGTTTCTACGATCATCCGTCTTTATCGTTTCGACTTCTGTACACGACGGCATTCGCGTTACTCGCGCGAGTTATAGTCGGTTAGACGTCCTTCGTCTAACCGTAAATGCGCGAAAACAGGCTCCGCGTTCGAACTGCGTGTATACGCTAGCGGTTGCCGGCACGGTCATAGAACTTTCGTCCGTGAAACGTGCTAGTGCCTTTGGACAAGTAACTTCGCCTCGGAGAAAGCGATGAAAAGGATTACGAGACTTCAGTCACCGGCTTACCAACCGCGGCAGTAACCATACTCGATCTTTGCTCGTTTCGCGACTCGCTTGTTCTGTCGTGTCCGAAGCTTCCCTTTTTTCTTTCTTTTTTTTTTTCTTGTTCGCGATAGACGAATGACCTTTCATGATCTTTAACGTTTTACTACCCGTTGTAAAGGAATCATCGGTGTGTGTCGAGAGTGAGTGGCAAGTGGTGAGTGTTTCGCCACGGTGCAAAGACGCGAAGCGCGGCCGATTGGCTACGATCGGCTCCGATCGACTACGTCCGGCTACCTCCGGGGCAGGGGGGTCGAAGAAAGAAAGGATTTGCCGAGACCGGCGAACGGCAGCGGTGAAAAGTGCAAGTGGAGTGTGAACGGTGCATACGAAGTGTGTTTATGCCACTTGGTTCCTGTGTCAACGGTTTCTCGTGGCGAGAGCTCTTTTTTTTTTGCCGGTACGCGCCGCTCCAATTCTCCGGAAACCACCTCTCGATGTCGAGGGTTACTTCCGAGAAGATGTAACAATCTGCTGCTCAACTTTCCCGATATATACGTCTAACGTGCGTAGGTTAACTATTTGAGTACGGAACTGTAATTTATGCGTGTATGTTAGCAAACATAAATTCTATGTACTGATTTCAGGTGTTTCGTAAAATTCGAGCAAGTTAGCAGTTTGACAGTTAAGTGAAAATCGTAAAGTCTTTATAATTTCGTGTTTTGTCTCGTGCAAAACAATCTACGGAACAATAACGACGCTAACTCTATCGATTGTTTTCTTCTTTTTAAGATCTTAATTGTGAAAGTTGCTATCTCGTGACCGATATAGGGACCAGTTATAGCTTGTGTTTCATCTTGATTCGTGACAGTCATTACCATACTGGTTCGAGGAAAATATTAGTCGCACGGAGCTATTTAAAGAAAATTTTGATCTTGCTCTTGTGTCATGATTCTGCCCCTGTAAAACGTGGTGAAGTAATATTACATTCTTCTTTTAAATATTTCCTGAAAAATCGTACGTTTTATCGAACTCGTAGTACAAACAGTATGCTATTAGTTTCGATAATGTATGTACTTGAAAAGCGTTTCCTTAACCTCGATACTTTTCGTAAATCCATAGCATCGATAATAACCTCTCCGTAACCTCGATTACGCGATCGATATTAATCCTGTCGATATTCTCCTTTGAATCTACTGCGTGAAAGAGTTGCACAAGGACGACGAGTTCGACTTTACAACGTGTACCGCTACTTTATAAACTCCTCGTGATTAACGTTGAAATTAATGCTAATGATTATATTTTTCATGTCTCCTGACGATACAGTTTTTCCCAGTTTTATTCGTTTATTCGTTCATCCAGAAGATTTCAATTATGGTTTGCCGGCCGGTTTCGCTTTCTCCTTCGCTTTCGCTATCGCCACAGCTAAACAACTCTATGCTCTATTACTGTTTCGTGAAGCCAAGGAAAGCGTGAAAGGTATGACACTCAAACGAAATACAAATTCTTTAGTTAGTGCAGTGTAAAGTGATTTGGTGCCTGTTTCCCTCTTGCGTTATCATTTTTTAACCAATAAGTATTTAAAACGGTGAATTTAATGTTGGTAATCGTGACAATGGAATATCATTGTACTGATACAAAGTAAATAAAACGTCGGGTTTCAATATGGATGATACAGGTACTTGGAACAGATTTTTTTCAAATATTCTCGTCAAGATATCTCGAGTAGAAAATTAATTAAATATTATTTCACAGTTTCCTCTGTTTACTATCTTTTAGACTTATACAGCATTAGTTATGAATGAATAGGAATATCCAGATTCTTCTAATTATGCCATATAACAATCAAATTAATAGATTTACGTTTGACAGTAGATCGGTAGTATTGTTATTCGTAAATAGCATTTTTCCGACTCTTTTAAGTATATGAACATATTTATGAAATGTATGGTGTCGTTTAATTGTTAAAGTGAACGGTATCTGATTATCTGATGGCGAGTGCACAAATGCTGAAAACGAAAGTCAATACGACCAGTAACCACCTGTTACATTCTACCTGGAAAAAAGGACGAACAAGAGAATAATAGTAAAATAAGCATTCATGACCTAAATTATATTTTAAAGTTCTTGATACATTGACTTGCGATTATTTAAACATTTTACTGGCACGTGTAATACTCGAGAAATGTATTTGAAAATTATTTCCAGAGTTGGAAACTTTAATGTTTAACTACTCTTTGGAAATTTAATAATAATTTAAATTAATTTATATTATATAAACCTGTTTAAATACCTGTTTAAAAAAAGAGTCGTTGCGAAAATTTATTCTATTCATCGTGTGTAGGAAGCAATAAAAAATTATTCGTCCCTCCTGTAACGAAATTTCAACTAAATTAGCGTGAAGTGAGTCGATTGGACGCATTAGAATTAACGGTAATCCTTTTATTTCGATCGAAAGCCCCGAAGACTCGAGGAAGACTTCGCTTTTCAGAATTGGTACCGCGAAACCTATATCCGCGTCTATAAAGTGCAGTGAACGCGAGTGGGTGCAACGAACTTCGTTTTCCCCCTCTTTTGTCCTCTCTTTCTACCGTCTTGTCTCCCTCTCTCACGTGCAATCTCCCCCTCTGAACCTCCTCCCCTCTTACGAATGATCACACAAGCACCGCGTCTCTCGTACCAAACCAGACACAGGCGTAGTCTCGAATTTTGGATGATTCTACAATTTCGTATTTCCTCTCCTCTCACAATGTTTACTTTTCATTAATCTAACGTTTTCTAACCTATTATATATACAGTGATCATCGCTGATTCACGATACTTAATTTGTTTAAATAATTAAAATGAGATAAATTTCACGGACTAAGAAATTATCAACGATGTAAGTAGTTTAGATAAGACTATCAAAGAGAAGTCCGCAAATAGAAAATATGTTGGAAAAATTACATATTGCCTTGTGACATATTTGAATCTATTGCGGTTTCCAAGACAAAATATATAAAATTTGCATGACATTCAACGTATTAACGTAGAATTAATATCCTTAATTGTTTTATCATTTTGACAGTTTTCATTCGATCAAATTATTTTATTGCGAATACCGATATTACAAGAAAACGGTATTTCCTGCTTCGTGACCGGAAGGAATAGTTTGCTTGAAGTTTCCTTTGTTTATTACAATAATATTAATAAAATGTAATATTTGATAAGCTGATGGACAAGACAAATATGATACACGTTTTCTCAAGTATCCAATAGAACAAGAAACAAGAATAGTTCTGAAAAATATAAAAAGTATTAAACATTATGTTAATGTTAGTTTCTCAAAATATGACTGTTGATATTTATATGGAAATGTAGTTGTAAATTTAAATTCGATGAAATAAATTACTTTTTATATTTTTCAGAACTATTCTTGTTTCTTGTTCTAACGGATACTTGAGAAAACGTCTATCATATTTTTCTCTAACAAGATAGCAGCAACATGTTAATGAGGCTTACCCATTAGTATTTAAGAAGACAAATATTTTATCGCTCGTGTTTTCCAATCATTAAATTCGTAACTTAATGCACAATCGTCTACTTTAGGAACGAAGCCGTGCAGGCTTGTGCGAGCTTTTATATTTTTGATACTTGTTTGTTTCGTTTGCTTTGGAGCTACGGTCGTAACCTAAATTTTCAGCGTGTTACTAGCTTCATCAACAATCACAACATATGTTTACAGCTAATAAGATTTTGATATAATATATTCCCGTGGAACCTATATCCGGGATACTAATATAGTAAAAATAATCGTATAAGAATATAATACTAAAATACTTCGAAGTTCATAGTTCACTACATTCTGTTGCTTATCGTCGATAAAGAATATCGTTAATTCTATATATTGCTATGGTATTTAAAAATCTCCACGAATAGTTACAATACATGGCAGTTAAAATTACGAAACGGCATATGTATAACTTTCTCAAATAATTATAGTTTATTCAGAGATATACCAAAAAAGAAAGATTAAGCGCAAATACATTACAAATTTTTAGAGCTTCTTTTTAACATATCATATCATATTCAGAGTTCGAACAAAATGTGAAAAGGGTCTTATCGTCGTGCATGATTTTTCACTTCAATTTCATGTTAAACTTTTTCTTAAAACATTCAAATCCTTTTTGTTTGCTAGATCTCGAAACATAAATTTCGAAGATCGTAACAGCTTCGTGTCATTTTCGACCAATTGGATTCTTCTAATCTTAAAGAATATCTTGACCAAAATATGAAGACGAGCCTCATTGGCACGCATGATCTCTGATTATTCCTTTATGATAACTAAATGTTGTTTATTTGCTAAAATGAGAAGAAAATGGAAATACAAAATTTGAGAGATCGTAGCATGGTTAAAAATACTTTCAATTTTTGAGTGCTTGATACATAGATTTTTGCAAATGAACTTATCGATTTGCAAATGATAGAGAGTAGATACGTTCCTGTAGAGGAGCGGTCTCTCTTGGAAGCAGGCAGTGGAGCGCATAGGAAGCGCGAAAGCGTTAACCCCACTGTGTGGTCAACCTTCTATTCTAGTGCGCGTGTAAGCGTGCCTCTTGCTGAGGGTAAACGCAGAACGGCCATGCACGCGTTACGAAGACCACCGTGGGTCATCTTCGTCGTGGG
Source organism: Bombus pascuorum (assembly GCF_905332965.1). NCBI lineage: Eukaryota > Metazoa > Arthropoda > Insecta > Hymenoptera > Apidae > Bombus > Bombus pascuorum. The sequence goes on from NC_083490.1 coordinate 6,127,397, forward strand.
AGCAACCCCACTTTCCACTCGTTCATCCGCGTCCGAATATCGATCGAGGGCGCACAGTTACAACAAATACTTCATAGATTTATGTTGCAGATTTTCTCAGGACCACTAATATGACACGTTACATGCAAATTAGATCATTAGATAAATTCTCTGCTGGAGAAATTTAATTTTTATTTTCAGCGATTGTAAGGAATAAATCGAATAAATGGTACAGAAATGGGAAGTTTCTGTATAGTAATGATAATCTAGGTACTTGTTCGTAATATAGTACCTGGGTTATTTATGTTAGGAAAGAAATATGTTTTAATTAAAGAGCACTAAAAATTGGTGTTTCGTGTATTTTGTATTATATACATATACATATACATGTAAAATAGTATTGTATGATAATATATAATGTTGTAATACAATATGTTTGTTTTTGATGTCCGAAGATAAGTTGAAATTTCTATTAACTAGCATACATAACTACGCTTATATAAATTGATGACTATAATTATAATTGTTATTCTACAACTAGTACAACTTGTTAGCCTTTTGTAGAGTTAGAATGGATATTGTGCTGTTTTGCCAAGTGACAAAGTTATCGCACAGTTTACCTTTTGAGATTGTATTTAAAACTCTTATTAAACAAAAATATTACTTTAATATATAACATATATATGTATCGGATATACGTAGATAAAACTTAAATAAAACCCTGATGTTCTCATAATACAACGAAGACAGTGTATTTGTTGCACTTACTTAAGAGTCCTTTATGCAACTCGGCTAATTACACCGTTGCTTCGGACGCGTGGCCGATTTGTATGCACGATGCAAGATATCATGAAAATGATAATATAGATGTATACCAGATGTTTTCTATTGGACGTCCTTGGATTCAATGACAACTATTTTCTATGCAAGGTCAAAGTAAACTTTAACCGACTTATCAAGTTTATCAATGTCATCATTACATCACAGATACTTTTAATCTGACTTATCTATTATCAACAAATAAACTACATCCTAGTACCGTACTGTAATCAATTTCAAGTGTCAAAAAAATAATAAGAACTTCATCTTAACTAGTATCTAAATGTCGTTTAATAAACTATTTATCGTATCAAAGGCGTTACACTGCAAGTCACATTGTCGCGATTATAGCAATCTCTTATACTCTCTTATTAGTTATAATGTTAACGACAGAAAAAAAAAAGAAAAGAAAAGACAAATTGAAGAATCGCATATAAGTAATACATATATAGTTAGACAACAGAGTTTAGCGAGTAGTACAAGGCCAACGACATAAAATATTCGAAGGACGCTGAGGAAATGCTTATTCATGGGAGAAAACATTTATTTACAGCTTGAACAAGATGCACGCTATGGAAGGTACTGCTGGTAATGGGAAGAAGGTGGATTCTGCTGAGAAGACGAGGGACGACGAATCGTCCAGGTCTTCGCCAAAAGTTCCTCAAAGTCAGCAGAATGGAGCGGCTCTTCCAGAAGAAACCGCCGCAGCTCCAACCACCATCGAATGCCTTCGATCCTCGTCAATAAAAAATGAACTCTGTGATTCGGAATCGGAAGTAGCAAGCAAAAGCCTGTCCTCGGCGGAGACGACGCAACAGAAACCCGTAGTTTCCCGTTGCACGAAATCGGAAACGGAAGGCAGCAGGAAGAGAAAGTCAACGGATGGACAAATGTCGTCAAATGGAAATTCTACTCCGAAGAAATTCTGTACTGAACAGAGGGAACAGTATATCTCGTCTCTTGTTGGCTGTGAAAAAGTTACCGCGGAAGAACTTGCTGCGAGGGCTGATCAACTTCGTGCCGAAGTTCAGGTAAATATTGTTTTTCGTTGCTTTCCGTTAGATTTAATATGTTCAAATAATTCCAGAATTATTCATTTGAATCGACTGATAGAAGAGAAGAACAAAAATAATTTTCGTTGCTTTCAATTTTATTTGATATATGCAAACGATTCCAGTATTACATGTTTATATCAACTGTTAGAAAAGAACAAAAATAGTTTCACATTTTAGTAGTAAGTTATTAGTTAAAATCGAATTTAATTATATTTAGATCATTGTTGTAGAGAATATTAAGTTGATATTACATATGTACATAGAGAATAGCAAGTACTTTTTAATAGGAGAAACTATATACCAGATATCCAACGTATGTCAGACGTTTTACATTTATTTGATTCAAGAGGTGTCAGGTGTTATCTAATATTAGCATAACGCGATATCCAAGAGGTATTTTGGGTACTTAATTATTTCCGTTCTTATTCTTTGCAAAATAGGCCCTAGACGAGTTAGCACGTGCCAAAGAAATGGAATGGAACGAGATTTTGAGCATGAGAAAGTTAAAGGAGGAAGCGTACCTGAGAATTGAGAGAAGAAGACAAGTTATGGGATTTATGGAGGGCAATGGACAATTAGCGGACACATTGCCACCAGCTAGTTTAGCGCTGGGTCCTGAATGGGAAAGTAGCGGTAATACTACTCCCGTATCCAAAGAAAAATTGAGTTTCGGTTCTAAGGAAGATCTTCCTGAAGAAAGTTCTCAAGATTCGCCAGCTTATAAAAGAGAAAAAGGCTCGAAACAAGCATCGCAACGCCAATCGACACCACCCAAACAAAGTGGAGAAAATGGCCGGAAACAGGCAGAAGCGCTTAGTCCGGAGAACAGACAAATCGGCGAAGGTCGACAAGGTACCATAGTCGACGTTAGATCTATCATCGCTGATTATAGACTCAGGCATCCTGAAACGGTACCGCGCAGGTAAATATAGAATATCAGAATATGCAAATCAGAAAGTATACTACGTCAAGTCCTATCAAATCTTTTCTGGGTTTTCCACATGCATATTGATTTCTACTATTTTATATTTGAACAAAGTTTGCACAAGGATTTAAATTTCCGGGAATAGAAATTTCTCGTATTTGTGAGATTTATAAAAATTAAATATCTTGAACTGTTACAGAGGTCGAAGAATGAGAAATTCGGTGAATGTTGGCCTTGGAGCTGGTGGAGCTATGGTCGAAACGGGTCACAACGTTGATTCAAGGCCTTCTAGTACAGATTCTTGCAAAAGCAACTCAAACACAGTTGATCCAAATAATTCTATGAGCTTTAAGGATGTGCTTGTGCAGTTTGCCAAATTAAGTCAACAACAAGGTATGTAATTACGTACAAAGGCGCACAAAAAAGGGACCTTATTCTAAAGGAAAATTTTGAGGTTCCAAGTTTACAAATTGATTTAACTCTTTCATAAATGTTAAGTATCGAGCAAATTATTAATTATTTTCATGTAAAATTCTTACAGGTGAACCTGTAAAAACTCCTCAAAATTATCCGGATGTGACGCTTCACCCCGTTGCTCCATCTTCAGCGCCACAAAATACTCCACCTCAACAGAGCGGTTCATTACTTCATGGAATTCTCACGAAATCACAATCTCCAAGACCTACTACTTTTTCACCTACTTTAGCTAGATTACTCACCGCACCTGAAAGAGAAAGGAATGCACCAACAGCCGCGTCCATGCCACAGCAAAGTGCGGCAACCCAGCACCTTTTGCAAACATATCAAGGCTCTAATCCGGTTTCTATCAGTGACCTCCTATCTTCTTCCAAGGTATTTTATTTATTTTTTTTTTTTTTTTTATATAAATCAAACTTTATTCATATCGCATATACAAATTAGCCTAGTATGTTAACGGTACTAATATCATTTACTTTTATATCTTTAGGCTCGAACTGAAATAACGATAACGCCAGTGATCAACACTCCAGTTCAGTCTCATGTGGTAAGTGTATACTATAATATGGGATATATATTTATGCATTTAATGTGGGATATATAGATACATTTTAAAAATATTTTTCTTTGTAGGACGATGTTGAAGAAGAGTCAGCAGTAATCGAAGATAGAGAGACTCGTATTTCTTCGGGTGGCAGGGATGCTAGAGAGGATAGAGATACCCCGCCACGATGCCAAGGATGTCATGACCGTGTAGCACAGTTCGTATGTGCTGGCTGCGGTCATCAGTGGTACTGCAGTCGTGAATGCCAAGTAAGATTTAAAGCTTATCTCATATACAATATTTAATAAATATCATGCGTGAAATATAATGATCAAATTATATTATATTGATTATTGGTAAAATTAATAATTTCAGGTTGCTGCGTGGGACGAACATTCGGAAGTGTGTTCTGGTTAAGGAACGAGCACATATATTAATCTCAACCTTCCGTTTACTCGTGGTATCAGATTACATACCCTTTTAACTAAGAATGAATCTAGTCAAAACAAGAATAGGCGAGATCATAACACGTTTTGAGTACGATAAGAGGAATGGAGAAACAATGAGAAAGCAGTATATATTTTTAAGGATCTTAAAACATGTTTAATCTGTAAAAAATAAGTTTTATTTCTTTAAAAAGAAAAAAAGAAATTGCCATAATAACGGCGCTTTTCATGAAAGATAAGTATTTACAAGAGTGAAAGCATGAGACTTTGGGCACCTTGACAAGGAGAAATTAGGAATAAAGTTGAGACGATCGTTGCTTCACTGTAATCACCGCGTTGCTTTTATTCGTTGTCAGTTCCAAACGATCGTGAATCTTCAAGGAAACAAATAGAGAGTATTAACCCTGCTAAATTAAGCATTTAACGTGTATCTTTCAAAGAACAAACCGTTCGTGAGATTCCTAACGTAATAGGAATTCGTGTTGGGTATAAACATTTGTAACAACTTCGTATATCAGATACTTTTTTTAGACCTTAATCAATGCATGACGTACAATGTACGCTAGTCGAAAATTTTCAACTTTTCCCAAATAAAAAAAAAACAAAAAAAGGAAACATTACCAGAACTAACTGGTATGTGTTCTTGTAACGAGGAAGAAAGCACAAAACTATATCTCGCGATGTTGTACATAATTTTATACGTGTTAGCAGGGTTGTTCAGTGTAAAATTTTAAAAGGTTGGTTAACCGTGTGCCATGCGTAAGATTCGTTTCATGGTCAGCTTTATATGTTAAACAAATTTAAGTTGTAGACTATTCGAGTGTTTTTATAATTTCATTTTTGCTTCGTTTCTCTATTTTCCTTTCCTTTTTCGTTTCCTTTTTTAACTACGTCCTATTCTTTTTCATTAAAATAATATCGCATTTGACGATAAAAATACAAAATATACACGGACGTTCTAGCTTTCATGTATATTTCGACGTTCATTTGAGAAACAGCACGTACAATGCGTACTGAATATTATATTTTATAACACATTTGTTACCAACGTATAAATTTAGATTTAATGAAGTGTTAGTCTTAGTGTAGATTTAAGATACTTCTTTTTTCTTTTTGCAACTTGTTCGTTGGTAACATATTTGACATGTCTTGAGTTCATTTTTTTCTTTTTTTTTTTTTTTTAAATCAGCATGTTACCTAAACGACAATTGCCGTAGATATAATCTGTAGTCCAAAGTTCCTACAGGTACACGTAACTTTATATATATTTTTCCCAATTATAAAACAACCAAAATAAAGTTTTTAATCATATTTTCATGAATTTTTACTATCTCTAAACCAGATGCATGCTGCAAATGTATTAACTTTCCCACTTTTCTTAAATAAAAATAGCGAGGTTGATCTCAATCTCTCTAACATATTTTTAGTTCTCACAATACTCAGTTCATGAATGTCAATGTTTTTTTCATTGTTTTTCTATTATTATTCTTTAAAGTTTCATAGTGATTACTTTTATTTTTATAAAATATTTTATGTAATTTTAAATAATGGTTGTATAAATATATATAACACGTATGTAATACTTGTTAGATAAATTATATAATTAAATGCAATAAAATGTATGAATTATTCATATAAAATATTAATTTATATTTATTTTGGATCACTGTTACCATAATTTACTAAAAAACTATTGGCGGCACTGCTACAGCGTTGTGTAGAAGGAGAGATTTACGCGGCAAACTGTTTCCGTATCGTAAGATTTTTTTTATTAATAGAATGACGTTTCCACAAGCTCATCAAGTTGAATTGATAGCACTGGCCGAACTAGCAGGGATTTCAGCAGTTCCAGGAGTTTATCGGTAATAATTTATGAACTATACAAACATAACCTATACGATTGTACGTGAAAGCTTTAGTAAGATATAGTTATAGAGATAAGCTCTTATATGCTATAAATGTCAACATTTCATAATAAATGTAACATTTATCTAAGTGCAGAATTTGTTAATGCCGTAAAAAAATAAACAAATATAAAAAATAAAATCTTATTTTGATTAGTTGATAATAGTCAAAGCTATTGTGATTTCAAGAAATTATTCTTTCAGCATCATATTGGAATTATTGGCTCTTCAAATATCTCCAGAGGATATATACGTCCTTTTAAAGCAAATATGTCCTCGATCAACAGAAAACCGAGCTGTTGATAATATTGAAGGGGTACCTAATGTACCTACAAACTAATACACATAATATAATTTAACACAATTTAATACAATCAATACATATTTTTATATAATCGATTATTATTTATAAAATATGTTACAAATATCTTAATTTTTACATTAATCTAACAAACAATTTTGCATTATTTTTTATTAAAATCAAATATTTTCTATATAACCTAAGGTACCTTAAAATGCATACAAAGTCTTTGATATACGAATAGAGTGTAATTTAATTGTCAACATACTGTAAATATTTAAGTTATTGATTAATAAATAAATATACATTTAATGAATATTTGTGAATATTACATATGAATATTAGATATATTTTGAACTTCCTGCCCGAGCTAATTTATCAGCCATTTCATTACCATAAATTCCAACATGACCATTGACATGATTCTGAAACATTAAAGTACCAATGTTCATGAGCTATAAAATATAAGATTAAGGCATTAAGTACTAATAAAATAATCATATATTACTTACCCAAACCACGTTTAGAGGTTTTAAAGCATTTTCCATTTCTACTAGTTCATTCTTATTTATAACAGGTTTGTTATTCAAAGTAACCCATCCATTTTTTTTCCAGTTATGTATCCAACGCTTTATGCAGTTGATAAGAAATTGGGAATCTGTATTAATCTTTAAATTTTTAATGTCTGCCTTTCTTGCTTGTCTAGCAGCTGCAGTTACAGCCTGAATTTCTGCATTGTTGTTAGTTGCTCGACCAACAACAGCCTCTGATACATTTCTACAATTAACATTTTTAAACAGGATATTTACATTGAATTACACATTAAATATAACTGAAAGATATATTGTAACATACAGAGGATGATTGTCACCAAACCAAACACCTATACCAGCCTTTGCGTTTTTTTTCCCATTTCCAGTACATGCACCATCTGTATATACATTGACAAAACCATCGCTATCCACAATAAAATTTTTAGTTAAATCCTAAAAAATTAATAATATAGTGTGATAAATATAAAAATCCATTCATAAAAATTATATGTGGAAAATATAAAATATTTTATCTTATATTTACTTTATTTATACATATATTTTCATATTTTGTTGAACTTATTGTTTTTAGCTTTTTTGAACTTGATTGTTCGGTATCAGAGTCTGTACCTTTCTTACTTTGTATTCGTTGTCTAAAATTATTTTCCAATTAATAAATTCATCTATGTACACTAATATGTTAAAATTGTGTTATACCTTTTACCAATTATAGGTAATGCATCTTTCACTTCATTTTCTTTATTTGTTTTCTTATGTTCTTCAATGAAGCTGTTTGCTTCTGTTTCTGTTTTAAATTTTTTAAATACAGGTCCAGAAAAACAAGACACTTGTTCATGACATTCAGGCCTTATTTGATAAGAACAGTGAAATACAATTTTTTTGAAATAGATTTAAAACAATGTATTAATGCATAACGAATGTAAAAATTTGTTACCAAGTACGATAAATTCCAGGTTTACGACCTTTGGCTACTGCATAATAATATTTGGAAGTCATATTTTTTAATATAATCACCAAAGACTCAAATCTGTTTAATGTCATTTAATTGTACAATTAATTTATGATGAATCCTGTTCAACATTAACTGATTTTATGAAATTTCACACATTTAGAGTGAAACACATTTCACACATAGAGAGTAAATTATTCCTACAACAATGCCATAAAGTATGTATTATATACCTTACAATCATATAAAGCATCATATCACATAATCATATCATATAACAAGATTTAAACAAGTACAAAAAATAACTAAAATCTAAGATCCTTCAATCATATAACACAGGTCTGACCATTAATATATTGCAGGCAAAGAGGATAATGTCCTCTGAGTGAATCACAAACAATAATCTGATATTTCATTTTTGATGTTATATATAAAAACAATATATATACACACACATATGTGTCAGATAGAAATGTACTTTTCTTTGTCTCAAATTTAAATTATTATTTTATTATATTAACTTTACTGTTTTACCTTTACCTTATTTTGGTATTTCTTACTCTTCTACTTTTTTTCCCATTCTCTGGGATTAATTACGTATTAACACAATTTATATAACCTTTTATGTATGAGTATGAGAAAATTTAGTCAAAAGTACGATCCATGCATTACCGCCACCAATATCCAAGCGGTCGAATTATATACACATTTCTTCGGCAGTTTTGCTGGAAGAAGCATGCGTATACAAAACTTAGCCGAAACATTAACTAATTGCAAGTAGGTATACTCATCGGTAGCTAAAAGTAGTCCCTTGGCTCTTAGTTGCGATTCGAAAACGAGCTTTCCAATTCCAATAACTTTAAGAAATAAGTTATAGAATATGACAAAAGAGTTGGAGAAAATCGGTAAGTATTGGTAAGTATTACAAAAATAAAATAGTATAAGAAGTATTCGAAAACTTACAAAACTACTAAAAACGACATAATTTTTTGAGAAAATCCACGAGCACAAAACTTGTTGGTAAAAATAATAATTTTATATCAGAACATGATAGCACAGAAGGTGTTACAATTTCTCCGATTCTTGAAACTAACATTATATTTCAGAAATTTGTTGAAGTTGAGAATTTTGAGATTTTGTCCAAAACTTTGAAACGATTTTGCGACTTTATATTACAAGAACATGACAGCATACGAGATGGTATAATTGAAATGAAATTATATCAAAAATTAGAATGTAGGAACATAAGAATTTATCGAAGTTATAATTTTCGAGTTCTTGAGCAAATTTTTCGTGAAGAATATCTATATTCTATCAGGAGAATATAATCTTCTGGCACTATTACGATTATTGTTGGAATTTGACATGATTTCTCGGTATGTCCGAATGCCATTTCGTGTTCGTTTTAAAAATGCGGCTCTTCTTGCAACGTCGCGTGTTCTTAATTATTTCCCGATGTATCATACATATCTGTATAATATACATATTGTATAATCATTTTTAGAAAGATCGTTACTGTTGGTTTTTGCTATCTGCTACCCGCGTTGATGGCTGTTTGTGATGTCGCCTGATTATTATTTTTATTTGCAAAGTGGCCTTGTTGTAATTGTTAGAGAAAAAATAATGTACTGTTAATATTTAATTAAACTGTAAGTAATTTTTATTTTTTCATCCTTGCCAATCATTGGTAATCCTTCATTGTGCCGCGCCGTCGATACGAATGCATTTTCCTTATCGTTTTTCTCGCCAATAGCAATCAGAAACGAAATGTGCATGTAATTCGGTCGTTGGCCGCTAGAGACTCTCATTTGTAGCACATATTTTTTGGCTGAATTTTTTAACATTGCATTCGCGATCTGCTTGCTGCTCTGTACTGTGAACCACGCTATGGACCCATGCGTGAAACTGTGAACTACGGTGTGTGCTGTGAACTCAACTATATGTACCTATACTTATAATCAATTAAGCTTTTAATACTATTATTATGTTATTGAATATCTTCTTGAACTTTTGTGCAAACATTGAAATGTACAATATTTAATCGATATCATACATACTGAAAGTGACATGTGTATTTGGAAACAACTTATAGTCACAATCTTTACTGTAAATAGTGTTTTGGGTTTAACCGGTTGGATAATTTCTGAAAATATTTCGAAATATTCTAACACAAATATATTAATTTATTCAAATACAATATTATCGGTTTTTTTGAAGTATTAGTACAGAAATATATTTTTAAAAATTTATGTTGTATTTTCTATATGTGTATCTAATGTAACAATTTGAATTTTGAAATAAATATTGGCTGTGAAAAAAGAACATAAAATGATCTTTATGTCATTTGTTTTACAAACAGATAATTATTAATCAAATGTTGCGATATAATTAAAAGTTGATGGGATTAATCAATCAAGCGTAAAGGCGTAAAAGAAAAAGTATAAATGTATTTAGTATATTGAAATAGTAATTGTATACGAGCCAAGTTATCTACACATTCTTTGTTGCACATTGTTCTCACATTCTCTCTAAACACAGTCTGAGATCACGCTCTCTTCCCTAGTTCACTCTCCCCTTTTTGATTAACATACAGCTTATGTATGATACGAATCTATTATATCATACTGAAAACTTGTTTTTATGCAAAAGAATATTTGAAATAATGTAGTTCGACATATAAGATAATGTTACAAAATTTTGTATAATTAATCGAGTTATGATTATTTTTAGACAAATTGATATATTGAAAAATACAAATTGAAAAATTGATATAACTGGAAAATATTTCTACACTTACAATTACAACAAAAGATTTCATATATTTTTGTAATAAAAATCTGCATTGTAATAACATATTTTCTCGCTATAAAGAATTTATATGCCCGTTACATTATGGCAAGTGCAAAGGTATATTTTCACAGAATGGGTCGTTTAATTCTTAATGTATAAATGTAAATACGTTATTTACTGATGTTAAATATGTTTCTGTTTGTCATTAGAAAAACAGTAGTTGGTTGATGTCATCATTTGAATGTGAACCTATCAAAAGAACAGCAGGAATTAAACGTAATATTTCACAAGTACTAGAAACTAGCGCTTTAGAAGTATCAAGCACTTATGATATAATACCGAAAAAAAAGAATGCTAGTAGCCTGTTTGCATTGCTGGAAGCTTGTGACGCACAAAGCCCTTCTGAATTAGTAGTTAGTAGACAAAAACAGCAAGAGATTTTAAATTGGTTACAATATAAAGTAAGGAAAGGCACACCTGCCATATTAATCTTATCTGGTCCATCTGGTTGTGGGAAAACAACAGCTCTAAGGGTTCTTGCAAAAGAAAATGGTTTCAATATTACAGAATGGATTACACCTATTGATCAAATTATGGATGAAAATAGTAATTTCTTTCTTTCTCAAACCAATAAATTATTAGTAATATCTAATAAAATGATGAAATAATTCTAGATTTTTTATTCAGACAGAGTAATGAGACAAGGAGACAGATTTGAAGAATTTTTAATCAGAGCTACTAGATATAGTTCAGTTTTAAGTAATTATTCTAGTCGTTTACTTCTTGTAAAAGATTTTCCAAATGTCTTTTACGAGGAGAAGGAGAGTTTCTTTTCTCTTTTGCAGTAATTAAAATTATTTATATTTTCTTTTGCCATTTTTTATTGAAATATAGTTATTATAAACCTCAATTTTTAGAAGGTACTTTGAAATTGGAAAGGAACCTATAGTGTTTGTATGTACGGAAGTAGGAAATTCAAAATTGCTTCAAACATTATTTTCTCCCAATATAAGAGAAAAATTTGGCATAGATTTAATTAAGTAAGTTTCTAAATATAATTATGTATTCATAATCTGTTCTTCTTAATGGCTATTTGATATAGGACCTTTATATTTTAGTATAAACTCTGTTACACAAACTGCAATGAAAAATGCATTAAAAAGAATAACTAAGATTTTGAATTCAACTGCTGGGCATATGTTACATGTTTCACAAAATAAAGTTGATGAAATATTATCAAATAGCATAGGAGACATTAGAAATGCTTTGTTAAATCTTATTTTCATTTCATTAAAAGGTAAATATAATAAATTATAATAATACGCTTGATTTCTAAATGACATCTTAATATCATTAGTACCAGAAGAACGAGAAAATAAATGTAATATTCGAGAAGAGACTTTAGGGCTTCTTCATGGTGTCGGGCGAGTAATTAATCCAAAAAGTGAGTAGATATTTTGTGTACATTAAGATTTGAAGACTTGCTGAATAAATAAATTTACAGGAATTCAAACTGAAAACAACTGGAAATTTGTACATGATCCTGATGAAATAGCAGCTTTCTTCCAGTCACAAGCAACAGTATTTTTGAACTTTCTGCAAGAAAATTATTTGAATACTATGGGAAACATAGAGGAAGTAGATATTTCTACAAATATTTTAAGTATAGCAGATGTTTTAAATTCTGAGTGGCGAGTACGTTTATTATTTATCGTTTAATTAACAAAATTTTACATTTTGTTTCATACACAATGAGAACATCAGTATTAATATATACATATATATATATATATACATTACGTAAAAAAATTTATAATAAAAATGTAATTAAAATAATTAATATTAAAATTTTCAGGATCCTACCTTAAATAAAGTTACTTTATCTTATTGCGTCCGAGGTTTAATGGTAACAAACCAAAAACCTGTTTCTGGGTGGAATCCTGTAAGAAAGCCATCAAGTAATAGAATCGATGCGTTAGTATAATTAACATAGAAATTTACAATATTTAATGCACTTGTAATTGTACTATATGTATGTAGCATTATATATGATGAATTATATGTATATAGATAAATACATAAATGTAACATTATCTATGTAGGCACAAATGTCTAGCAGCTGCCGAAATTCGATGGTACGATTCCATAATCAATTCGAAATCGAAAAGTATATTGGAACAACCCGTTACCAACATCGAGGAGATTATCATTCAATAAAGTTCATGGAAATTAAGGTTGTAATGAAGAAAGATGTATCGTGTATATTTATTTATGCTTTATTTTCTACTAGAATCATGTAAATGTAAAATATAATATCGATAGAAATCGAATGACACAAATTTGTTTGAGATTTCTTAGTTTTCGAAATGTTTGTATATATTGTTGAATAATATTATTTCATACTATTATTTATTTTGCTTAACATCGTCTAATATATAACAATCAGTATTTACGCAGAAAAACGAATGTTAGCGGGAATTACACTGATAAATACAATAAAAATACGTTTTGTGTAATTTATACGTCTTAAACGAAATGCTTTATTATAAATGTTCTTTCTACTAGAATTGGCAGTTAGATAACAAAATAATTTAATATAAGATTGTTACTCAGAATTGTTCGTCGTAGCGAGTATTTTATTCAAAAAATAGACCTTACAATCTAACTTTTTCTTCATAAATAATTATTCTAAACGATTATACTTAGTTAACACTATATTTGTACATCAATGTAAATTTTGTACGCTCACTAAATATGCTGTAAAGCGATGTTTATCAAACTTCCTTTCGGTTAAAAGTAGTTCATAGAAAAAATGCAACAACAAGCAGTCTTCCGCCTCAAATACCTTGTATTAGCGTTTTGTTTTAAAGTATTTAAATACATAATTTGTATTTTATAGGCAGTCTCATCTTTTTTAATTCTTTACAAAGACCAATGATAATTATACACAGAGGTATAGGTATTAAAGTTTTTAATATATCAATCGTATCAGAAAATATCTGCAAAATATGCTATGGAATTTTGCCAAAGAGAAAATTGGACATTTTTTATTTAGTTTATTGAAGCAAATAGAAAAAATACGATAGCCGTTATTAGGATGAGACCGGTATAGGATATTTATGTAAGTTGATTTCACGAATGAAATAGTTATTATACGAGAATTACGCGTTTGGAAGATTCACTTCTTCTATCGTAGAAATAAGATTATCGAGACCAAATAAAAAGCCTTCTTCGTGGTTGCCTTGTTCCCATGGTTTCCTGTGTGTTACTCTATGTCCATTTGGCAATCCTCGTGTTTTAGCAAAATCGATCAACCAAACGCCAACTTTATCATCGTCGTAGATCATAAAAATACTACTACCAATTATCTGGAAAAGAAATAATTTACGTTGTATTTCTTATTTGTTTTCCTAAAATTCTGTTAAACAAATTTTTTAAAAACGAAAAGAAAGCAGTTATTTTTTAACTGTTTTGATGTTCCAAGTATTTAATCACGTATATACAATTAATACATACTTCGTGAGTTTTGAAGTATTCGGACATCTCGATCTTTGAACGAAGATTTTTCAACCGTGCGAGCAGTTTTTCGCGAGTGTTTTCGCTTGTTCCAAGAAACAGATTCATAGTTTCGAGCACTTCCTGGTGTGACTTTACTTTCTTTAGGTCGGTGATCGGCGGACCACCGGGTAATTTCATAGCCTCGATTCTAAATCCGTGACTACAGGTCGAGCTCTGTTGCTCACGGAACTGCATGTACCGCAATTTAGTCACGGCACGTTGCTCGTGTTCTTGCTTGGTCGGAGCATTTGGATCAACGGCGATCATCTTTTGATATAGATCAGGTCTAGCGGTCGTCTTTGACACTTCCGATTCGAGGAACGTTCTCGTGCCCATCTTGATATCCATTACGTGTGGATCGTTGAAACCAAATAGTAAATCCTGTAGCTCTATGAACGTGTCACCTTTGTATTCCACTTCACGATAGTATCTAAAACATGAAAATGAAACGCTTTAAAATTAGACAGATAAAATGTTTTTCAAGGATTATATCATTATATCGTTATATACTATTATAAGTAATTTACATTAAGAGATAACTAATCGGACGAAACTTTGCCTGTCGAAAAAATTGTTTAGTGTGAAAATGTTAAAATTGTTTAATTTCATTACAGCTTATCAGTTACATATATCAATCGATCTAAGCTTCGTTGATAGAAGATTACACGATAATTTACGTACTGTTTGATAACATTCAAGTAGCTTTAATCCCTTTTAATTGTCAGTATATACATTTCTAAAAATAAAACTGTAAAAATAAGAAGACTTTCTTCTTATTTGGAATTCTCTTTCACAAAAACTATATGCTATATTTATCGTATATTTGAGACAATGAAACTTTTTACCGAAGTATTTTATTTACCTTGGAATGCAATCCCGTAGTTCCTTGTCTTTGCTAAGGGCTTCGTAAACAATTCTCTCTGTATTTTCTGCTCCTCCAGTTTTTCTCTTCCAAACTGTTCCAGGTCCAGCGGGAGCGAAACCATCAGGATGCCCGGACAATTGAAACCAAGATTTTAATCTGTTCTTCAACAGAACGTCACTGGCTGGGGCTGTTAAATCCAAGGCGTTCTACAAGAACAAAATAAACAGTACAGATTTTCATATACATATAATTAATAACTAGATCCCAGATATAATTAGTTCTTAGCAATGATAAAATTTACGATAAAACTATATTCATAATTTGTTTATTTGCAGCTATTTAACAATAGGTAATGCATACATGTAGAAGTAAATTACAATTGGACTTTAGTTATTATATTTTTTCCAATAGTAATAGTCAAATAGTAGTAATAATAGTAATAAGATAATTTTGTAAAATTATGTTGCAACATTTTAGAATTTCTGCAATTTTACGAATATCAATTATATCTGAGTAGATCGGATAATTCATTGTTGCTTGTTACTATTTATATAATTATCTTATGTATTTCGAACGTGCTAATTATTTCATAGATCAAGACTTTACCAAGGATGAATAGCTTTCAGACATTTCGCTTTCAACAGTATCTCTACAGTGAAATATAATTGAATAAAATAACGTTTAGGATAAATACACAAAATAAACAAACAATGTCAGATAAAGGAATAACATTTTACTTTCGTATAGTTCGTTTCTTTTATATGAACAATAAATATATACAAAAGGAAAATCATCATATCGGAGAAATAACGTTTAAAGTGGAAGGCATTCTATTGTATTATCCCTTTGTTGAATTCTTAATATTTATTAACAATGATGTTATTAATAATTTTAGAACAAATTTTTCTATATTTTATTTCAGATTAAAATTTATTAAAAATAGCGCTAGAGATTCGATTTCACCGACTACTCTCAATTATCAAAGATTCGATATTTTTCAGCGTTCATTAGCAAAAAAGTATAAAACGAGAGGATGAATACCAGCGCTAAAAACTTCAACGAAAGATCCTCTTCTGGCATAGTGGCATCGGAAAGGACCAATGGAAACTGTTCTATTTTTTGTATGGTCGCTGCATCATTAGGCAATTTGGCAAGGGCTCCGGTCGAGCTAGACCCAACACTGTTGGACCGATTCGAGCCCATAGACGTGCCCCTTCGCCATTGACGGAAGGCGCTGTAAGTGTTGCTCGACGAAGCATCCTTTTGCCTTCGATGTTCCTTGTGATTCGAATTATGATTCAGCCGCGTTTGCTCTTTGCTCGAAGGCTGTAACCAAAAAAATCTACTAAGAATTTAATCTAGCCGATAGGATTCTAGTTGAAATCGTTGCTCGATTATTTCGAAATTAATCTCTTTAGTAATTTCCGTATTCATTCAGAGTTCAAAGATATTTTATCTGCCTTAAGTATTATTAAACTTTGACTATTGTATAGACCGTTTGATACCACAGAATTATTCATTTATACGGATATTATCGCTAGCCGTTAAGACTGCGGAATTTTATGGATTTATAGAAAATTTCGAAGTAGCGAAAATGCATAGCACGTAATTTACAAGAATATATAAAATATCCAAAATATAGTACTTGCTATAATATTTAGCAATTAAAAAAATATTGTCTACCTAGGTTAAAGTAAAAATTCGCATAAATATCTACTATTTATTATACTATAGTTTCACGTTATATCGTATACGTATATCCTCTTCACTTTCATTAAATATAAAACATTTCGTTTGCAAAGCACAGCTAGCTGTTACATAATGACATTTTTTACTGTTCTCAGGAAGGAACGAATTTATAAGATGAAAGACATGAAAATACATAACCGATTAAACTGTGTCGTTATTGCGACTGTACGAGAAAGATATTTGGCATTTATTTCCAAAATTCGACGGAGGTGAGTAACAGAATATCGAGCCTCGGCAGCATAACGTCGAAGTGATAGATATTCGATTGGATATACTAAAAACGACCGTAGTAATAGCGTGGCCAAAAGTCCAATGGATTTCGAAAATAAATTTACCCACCTTTCTATAAGATAAAAAAAGTGTGCGATTGTTACGTGATTCGTACATTTTATAATCAAGCACCTCATATACGAAGAGGGGAAAAAACGAGGAATGCCCATTTCTCGCGATTTTCCAATTTACGATACATTTCCTTCGCGAGAACTAGAGTTGCTAAACTATCAAATCACAGTGATTATAACGTTCAAAATGTCTCCAGTAAATATCATTATTGACTGATTTAAAAAAAAAAAAAAAAAGAGAGAACAAGGAACGTCTACTGTGAAATAAATATTGTGTTAATCGTTCTTCTTTTACGACCTCTAAGTAATGTTAGAATTTCATTTTACGAACGGTATAGTCAAACTCGTAAGAATGTTGTCCCTTTTTTATTCTAGTGGACTAAAATATTAAGATTAAGATATTATAAATAGTAAGATTAATTTTCTCGAAAAAAGTTGTTCCATGGCATTCCTTGTTCTTTCCCTTGCTCTTCGTATGAAATCGAACGTATCCTTGGTTCGTCAATCGAAAGCGACTGAAGCAAGGAGTAAGGAGAGCGTCCAGCAGGCGCAATGCACATGCTCGCACGTGGTCCAGCGCACGCAACGAATCGAAATCCATCGGTAAGTGTCGTTAATCGAGTTTAACGAGTGGCGAGCGTCTCGTGCTAATTGCCGCAACGCCATTCATAAATAATCCGATTAAGACGTGTCACGTGTGTTTTTCGCTGCGAGTGTCAAGCGAGTCGCGATTGTAACAATTGAACGGTCGACGCGCGTAATGTTCGGATAATTGCGTGTAAATTGGTAGCCGGAACTAGACACGCGGAACATATATATACATATGTATATATACGCGTAGAGAGTTGATAGAGTGTAAATGGAATGTAAAATGGAAGGAAACGCGTGGTTACGAGAATAAGTCGTTCGTATCGACAGAGTTTCTCTAGGGAACTTTAAGTAAGTAATTTACGATAAATCTAACGTTATCTAACGTCGAACAATTTATCGGAATTCTATATTTTCCTAAGGGTAATATAAGTTGATAAGTTTCGTTTTTAGGATAAGAGGGACAAACTTTTGATCTTTGATACAAAGCCGAGCATGTAATTGTAACAACGATGAATCAATCAGCAAGAAAAATCGATCAGTAGGGCGTTGATAACGATTTTTCTTTCCTTCGATTAAATGTTTAATGGTTACGCGCATAGATCACTACGTGTTAAAATGCGATATGGACGAAGATTTTTCTCCTTACACGCAGATAGATACTCATAGATCAATTTATAAAGAATATATCCAGTTTTTCTATTTTTAGTTTGCCATTCCGATACATATTTACGATATTATCTGTTCGATATAGCAGTATTTTTGTCGAATATTTTCAACGTAGAATAAATAGCGTGGCTGTTTAAAACAGCTGGTTAATAGCGTGACGAGAAGCGTGCTTCGATCGGACAGGTGGTTCGTCGTGGAATTCGATTTCGCGATACGCCATTCATTTTAATTTAGTCGACAAGGTCCGAACGTGAGGACATGGCAAAATTATACCTTGCAATTTCCCAACGTGATTCCATATTACAATAGCGATGGAGATTGGTAGCGAATCGAATGATCGATCGACATCGTTTCTGAATTGATCCGAGTTAACGATTGTTTGTTTGAACGATTGTAACGTTCAGACGATAATATATACATTTAATGTTCTTTGATCAAGAAATACAAAGTAAGAACTACACGGTGATATCGCTACACATTTATAAAGTTCTACGACAAATTGTATATTTGTGTACACAGTCAATCGCAGAAATTTACATACATCCTTTCGATATAAAATATTATAGTAGAAACGTTAGCCGTACGAACTTTTTCGACACATTCAGACGCGTATTAAGTTCAAATGTGACGCAATTTATTTACTTTCACTCTGATTAGGGAAAAGGAAGCAAGAAAAATATAAAATACAATGTCACAGAAATCATGTGCATCCGTTGTATCTACACGTAATCATGCAAATGACGAGTTTAATGTAATATTAATAGATCTTGTAGGTCTTCTTTCTGACATTGAAAAAAGAAAAGGTTTCGTAACTTCTGATGTAACTTTATCTCAAGATGTTTTTGAAATAAATGTTTTCATTCTTTATATTTCTCTTAGAAATTCATTAATGCATTAATGGCAATTGTATTACCACGTAAGCATAACAAATTTTGTTGCCAAGTGTTTTCTTATTTCTTCTGGTAAATCACATACACAAAATTCTATAGATAAATTTTCTAACTTATTGATATATATATATATATTCCTTTCTTCCTTCTATTCCTATATATTCTCCCTTCCTTCCTATATATATATATATATATATATATATATATATATATTCCTTTCTTCCTTCTTTTTTAACTGATACATATATATATATATGCATTGTATACGTATACATACATATATATATATTTTTTTTTTAACTGATATATTTATATTTAACTATTATACCTTATACATATATACTTTATACTTATATACATTTTATATATATTTATATCAGTTAAAAAAGAAAGGAGAAAGGAATTTAACCATTTCATTTGCAACAATTTAATGCATCCGATTGACGTTGGCTCGTCACCGTGATTCGCGTTGCTCGCATTTCAAATGAATATATACAAGGGTCGTTACACTGTGCGTAACCGGCCAGTATATTTGATCGTAGTAAACAACCACGTGGCAATCAAGGAGATTCGAATTGCGCTGGCGCAACAATTATTGTCACAATGAGAACTACGTGAAATGTTAGTTAGATGACCGACTATAAATAACCATACAAAAGCAGAATATTTTGCGAATAAAGCAGAAAAGTACACCATTCTTTAATGCTAGATGTCTGCTCGAACAATCGACAACGCGCGTGTATAACGCGATACGAGGTAAAATGTTAACTTCTAATTTCGAGTAATTTTACTATTTGCGTTCAAATATAGGCGGACTAGGCGTTTTTAACATGAAAATTTTATCAACGGTATAGTGTATTTTGTTTCTCGTTGCCAACTTATCGTTGCTTGGGCAGATTTTGTTTGTGTCACGTAATTAGACGTTTGAAGAGTCATGAGTCAGTACGACTGATTATGGCAAACACGATGATAGTTTCAGACAATAAAACTGTCGTTATTCGATCCTATTATTGGTGCGGTATTTCACAATGGTATATTTTCTCGTTCTTGACGCGACGTAGAAATAAAAATTCACCACGGTTCTTTTATATTTTTACGTATCGTGTCTACGTGGTTTATAAATCAAATTTCTCTGTTCGATCAAAAAGCTATAAATACAAACTTACGACGTAACGATAATTTGCAAATTAAATTTTCCTGCTTGATTAGATCTGAATGTTGAATCGAAACAAGTTGGAATAAACGGACTATAAATCACGGTAGAAGGAACACAATTGCTTGGATCGTCCGATCGTGAGTACTCGCAGAGTCGATAGAGGAGTTCAGGATATTTACATTCGATATACGATCATGATCGATCGGATGCCGGTAATCACGGCACGCTTGGAATAAAATATGTAAGGAATGTACGTGTATAACGAGCTGTCTTCGGTGCAAATGTCAACATATAACCAGCAAAACAGCTTTCGAGGAATGGTTTATAAAACGGTAGATCGAAAGCTACGCGTTTAGACAGCAATGACGTTGGAAACTCGGTTTTACGATCTATTTCTTTTTTTCTTTTTTTTTTTTTTTTATCTTGAATCGCATTTGCGATACATTTATGCGTTGTTCGATATCGATAACAAAATCTATAGTCGAAATTCTAAAACTGATCCGTCAACGTAAGAGTACACAAATCGTATTCAAAATTTTAATGAGCGAATAAACATATGTTAATTCGGCACGATACTTTCAGCGATGAATTTCAATTATCAACTGTTCTGTAGAGAATGGAACGGATAATTACTATGGATTTTTAATATTTTACTATGTGTTTTTAATCGCTGTAGATTTTAAGATAAAGGTTATCTTTCTTGCATAAAGTACCGGCGCGTATAATCGATCGATGCCTCTATATCAATATCGGTGATTAAATCGACATGCATCTTCGAGGATTTTGGAACTTTCTTATTACTCGGAAGCATTATAAATAATTATACGAAGTTATAAGAAACGAGGCTGATGATTTTCATTTTGTTACAACAGAATATATACGGTAGAATATAAAGATCCGATAAAATTGATATCACTTTTTGTTTTTACTTGAAAACAAAAAGGAAGAGGAGGAGGAGGAGTATATTCCTTTGTTTGACAAACGTGTCGAACAATAAATCACGCACCTACGCCTTAGCCTTCGGGTATATCGTCACAAGAACGAGGAAAAAGAAGCTTGTAACTCGTTTCGTAAGTAGAGTCGTGTTTTACGGAGCATTGACGTCACTGGTGTATTCAGATTGCATTGTTGCAGATAAGTTTCAATCGAGCACCGTTCCAGTTTTAACGTTTAACAACGGGAGCCACCAGATAAGCCAGATTCACTGCATATCCAACCCGATAAGAGAATCCGAGAGGAAAAACAGGATTCATTCGTAATTCACATTTCTAAATATTTTATGTTACACTGGCCTTATATACTGGCTACAGAGAGTATTGGCACATATCCTTATCTTTTAATAAATAAAATTCCATTTTCATAGGAAGACATTTTTTAAATTAAGATTTAATTTTAATTTAATTTAGTATGAAAGTGCTACTAGCTAAACTACTGATACGAAATTTAATATGTTTTGAATCTAATTAATTAGCGTGTAGATGCTATAATAAATACAACGGTGTATCAATGCTTTCTATAGTCAGTGCATAGCAACTTGTATTGTCATATCCAAACGCACTGTTATCCTCTTTTTATTATTATTATTATCTTATTTTTACTAATATTATTTATTCTGTATTGTATTATTTCGCAAAGCGTTACAAGTAACGCGGTAAAATAGTGGAAAGAAGTGCGCGCCAGCGCAAACATCACGATCGCGGAAGCGAGATGTTTTTCTTGAAAAGCTTGCGTCGTCCTCGATAAAACGGATGGCGAAATTTTCATCCGAACCATACACCAGAAAAGCGACAACGACCTCGGCTCAAGTGCGTCAATGCACGAGCAAGACGATTTGATAAAAGTGCAACCGTAGCTTGTCTTCTTTGCGAAAGCGAGGCGAATTGTTGTCTGGAAATAATGGGATAAGATCGCGTACACGCGCCTTATATTATTTGCTGATTTTTACTCTTCGTGACTGAATCGCGAACGCCGACCTCTTTTCGCGCACGAAATATCTCGCCGCTGATCTTAGTAAATTGCACGTCGTTTACAGAAAAGTTGCTAGGAAATAAGTACAGGAAAGTTCATTAGATTAAACAAAATTTGGATACTTATCGTTAATCCTATCGTGTTCTTGCTCTTATGGTATGTTATGTAATGTGACGCAGAATTGTACATTTTTCTACTTTTAATGTAATAACGATCGAGGGATATCTTTGTTCTTTGAACTATTTTATTTATAAGAAGCGTGGAACACACAAAAGTTGCAAAACTTACGTTGAATGGTAAAACCAAGTATTTAAGAACTGTGTATATTTTTTAATGTCTATTGAAATGTTTCACATCCATTTCGCATAGACTAGAAGAGCACAGCAGAGTTGAAAAAAAACCAGAAAGAATAATTTTCAAAAAACTACAGAGTCGAGTTTCCGAATTCCTGTTAACCTTTGATCTACGAGAAACTATCTGGACAACTTATGTCTTTTCAAAGACACTGGAAGAAAACTCGTTTTACTTTTAACAATTTTAATTATTTTGTTTAGGACTGCATAAATTTGACGATTTTAAGTTTCAACCTAGACTGCAGAGTTAAGCGATAGTACACGTCAAGTTACAACGTAGGTCTTCAAAGATCCATCGAGTTCAAGTTCGTATATCTAGATATTATATTGCGCCGCCTTCGTATCGATTTTTATGTAAGTGAAAAGGTCATAAAGATCAGCCACTCGTTGATTATCATCCGTTTGGATGAAATTTGAACATCACCTGTAAGAGATCGGTACAACTCCTATGGAAAATATTCATTACGATCAATTCTTCTTCTTTCTTACGTCATATCCTCGAATGTTAAGGTAAAAAATGTATCAAATCGCTAATGACTATATTGTTTAGGTGCATATAGGTCAACATCAACGTACAGGGTATTCGGGCTGTTCCCAGCGTTTTTCTTGTGAACGATCAGTATGCGGAAAAAATGAAAGGGGAAACAGATGAATGGTTCGAACTGAGCTACATGTTCACATGATAAGATTTTGTTCGCAGCAGCAAAAATGTATATGAAGTTGCGCTATTTTTTTTGAAACGGAAATCTTCCCTGTTTTTTGCACACATCGAAGCCTCTCGTCGTTGTACGAAAAAAACGTGTTCGAAGACTCGTTAGTGTAAAAGATATCGTAACATTAATTTTGTAAAATTGATCGTAAGGCAAAGAAAATATAAATACGAGAGTACCTCGTTACATATTTCTTCGTTTTCCATATGATAATTTTCTATAAAATTAGTTAAAATCTCTTTTAAATCGATCAGTTTTCGATCGTGTTGCTTTAATACTTGATTTTTTAAATCGATGCGACGATCCGACGAGCGCAAAAAAGATATTATCGTGAATACGTATTTTAGTCTGAACCGACCATCTGTTTTTCCCATTTTTTTTCCTCGTACTTGTCGTTTACCATAAAAACGCTGGCAAGTAATAACATAAACACCTCTATGATAAAGATGGGAAAAGTAAAAAAAAAAAAGTCTACGAAGTAAGGCAAATGCTAAACGACGTTAATACGTTTAGTATCATGGATATTTTTTACCAAAGACAAGAATTATTGTAAGTCGGTTTGCAGAGTGCTTATTCAGTCTTAACGCTCAATTAGTAAGACGATACGCTTTTTACGTAATCGGACGAATTGAATTTGATCCTACTTAAAATACTATAGAACGTGCAGTTTCATATGTTTTATGCTTATAGCTACACGTGTATGTGTTGTGACATATGTGTGTATCTGTAAAAAATGGATTAACTTTTTTTTTTTAAAGCTAATAAGTTACGAACGTTGGTATATCACACATATATGTGTCTTTATTAAATTTGAATACGTACGATAAAATTATCATTAAGTTATCTATATATTTTAATTTGCTGTTAATCGTAAATTTTACTCTCTTTTTTTTTCTTCCATTCTATTTAATGTCGAACCATAAAGTAACAATAACAGACACGATGATCTAAAAAAACATTTTGAAACTTCTCGATTTTATTTTAGTAGATCGATGTTAATGTGTTGTTTAGGAGTTCAAGATAATCGCGTATCACGCTTTTAATAACCAATTTTTCTGAGATAATAGCGACGATATAATATGACGTAAAATTAATAAATCGATGTTGTTATGGTACTGTGTTATGCTACGTAAATCTTTCACCACAGTTGTGCCTAAAATTTTTTTTTATCGGATCTACTAGTCATTACGTGCGTTATAATATGCAAATAAATATGCATCGCACAAATACGAAAGGTTGCAGCGGTCCTCGGGAACTTCTCCCTGCGTCAGAAGAAAATAATCTTCTTTTTTCATAGATGACATTGATTAACAGTAATTACAATCAATCGTTATGCACTTTTTTCAAGCGTATGTAAATTTCCTCCTGTAGTAATAAAATTCTAGAATAGTGTAACTAATTTATACGATACATCCAAATTCCTTCGTGATGTATTAACGCTTTTATTGTATATCGTGCCTTCCGTTCCTCTCTATTCCCAATTTCCATATTTATAACTTTTGTCCTTTTTTTTATTCTGCATAGAAGTCAAAACTTTATTACAATTATACATCACATTTTAACTTTAACAAAATCTTAAAGCAATATCATATTTCTGGATATTTCTCTTTTTGTTTAATACTTTTTTTAAATACTAGTAACAACTTTCACAGTGAAAGAATCAAAGAAACAAATAACTATATCTGTAATGTGTTCTAAGGAAAATAATAATCTTGAAATTGAGAATAGACGAAGCGGGAAATAAGGCAAGAAGAAGATGAAAACGAGGCAGAAACATGATAAAAGAGGTAAAAACAAGGTATAAACGTGATAAACGAAGCAAGGTAGAAACGAGGTCAAAAAATGTCGTAACACGAGTATAAGAAATATAAAGAACAACAAAAAGCCAGTTTCTCAATTAAAATGACGCGGAAATTAAATACTAGATCGACGTCAATGACATGATGCATACGTATATGTATATTACTTGTTGTCGCTTTAAGCAAATGAGGGCTCTAAAATGTCGATCAATGATCCCCTACAAACGTGACCCCACAGGAAAAAAACAATTTATAAATCAAGCCTGACTTTATATGTAATATCATCAATCGAAAGCCATTCGATCATGTGGTTATATTTTTTAACGATAACACTAACACGCTATTTGTTACTAAACAAACAATTTCCAATTCGTCAACTAAATATAGTATCTTGTATTTGCCTATATGTATATTCTATGTTTTATATATGTATAGCGAAGAAAATAAATTTTTTTTTTAATACTTTGAATCTTTAAAACCTGAATATATAAATTTTATATTAATACGATAATAATATAAGTTTCTTAAAACATTTTCTATTATTATACATCTCTACATATTCTGAAAAAAGAAAAACAGAATAAGAAAGAATAGCGAATGATATTTACGTAACAGATAAGTTTTGACAGATATTTGTCTCGATTTCTCACGCTGTGCAATTATGATTACGACTAATATTACTGTATTACATAATCAAATTGTAAAGAAAACAATAATTTATCAATGAAACAATACTAATTCGCTGTCTATTCAGTTACTTGAGAAATAATTATTCTTCTCGTCTGTTTTATATTGGAAATTATTGTTGAACAGCAGGTAATTTATTTCTATTGAACAATTTTCCTGACAGTCTGCATGTATAAGTGGTTTCATGTTAAAGAATATAAAAGGAAAGCGAAGTATAATTTAATTTACTGGGTATACTGATTATTATCATTATAGAGACATTATATGTTTACTCTGATATTATATTCTCCAGTGACGCATTATTACAATAAATGTAGGTATCTCGAAATATCGAATAAATTTGACATCTTTGTAGAAACTTACATGCTACAATATCGAATTCCAAGATATATTGACTTTTTCCTCTGAATTGTGTAATCAGTATTAAGATTTAAGTGCTCGAGTACTTTCATTGAACCAAGTTATGGTTACAACGTGCTTGGCATTTTCAGATAAAAGGAATAACACACGATCTGTACGATGAGAATAAACGATTAATTTAAGAAGCTACATAATCGTAACTCTTGTCAATGCAGATATGAACTGGCAGATAAAAAAGCTAATGTATATATATACACACGTTCGATAAATAAAATCGATGTTAATATATTGTTTCTTAATCATTCTGAAGAACCTTCGCCAACGATATCCGAGATTATTACGATACGATGTATCATTAGAAGCACGACAATTTCAAAGCAGCACGCTCGCAGAGATTTATCTTTTATCAATCGCGTATACAGTTTCGTAATCGATAAACGTTCCACCTTAGCCCATAAAAATGTCTAAACGCAACTTTACTCGAACGCCATCATCCACGGTGTTTATAAACAGTTAAATCTACAAATGGTATAAGGTCGTACTAAAAATACTCTGCAATCTACGTGTCACTATACGTATCTAATTAATGGTTCGATTAACATAAATAGTTTAGCGACAAAGGTCGTGGCGAGAGCTATCGATCCTGTTTACGTGGAGCTCCTTTTAACCAATGATTCTTAACTTCTATATCATCTCTATTATTGTTCCTTTCTCTACCTGAGATCGATATCTATTTTTGGAACCAAATCCAAATGAGAAAAAAATATTTCTCGATGCTTCTTTAAGAAGATCATTGATATTTCTACAAGGATACCTTCACCTCATTGCTATTCTCTCTTCCTGCTAGACAAGTAACCCGTGGTCCATATGAAACTAGTTTTTTAATAGTCTGCTGGTGTTCCAGATAGATCATTGGTCTTTAGACTCGACATTTTCGCTTTGCTCGCATACGATGCTCGTAAAAGTCGAATTCTGATATATGTAACGCTACTTATGTAATTGATATAATAGGCTGTTAACGCGTTTATGATATACAAATACACGTGCGATTGCAACCAAACTGATATCATTTGGCGAACGTACAGTATCTTTTTAACAGTGTTAATAGCGATTGAGCAATTCACAGGCTAAAATGATCAAATTCCACTTTTGGAAATTTTAGTGCCCAAGTATTTGCTCGTCTTATATAAATTGATCGGTTTCCCCTGCTTTTTGTTTTGCCAAGTTGACCGATTTGGCAAGAGTGACTCAATTACGTATAGCATTATAATTTGCTACGTATCTGTTCTCACTGTTGTCGTTGAGAGTATAGGAAGCAAAGAAATATCCTTAATGAAAGTTGGTAATTTTTAGTCGATCGTAACGTGATTAATTCTGCTATCATCTGCTTGCACTTCTTCGCTTGTCTCTTATTTCTATTTCAGTAGAGAAAAGAATTGCAACGGAGGATACCAATAACAGTTCTTCCATATTTTCCTCGCGTTTAGAGATACTTTCAACGTTAGACGAAATACGATTGGGTCGATAACGAGCAGAAGAATGCGGCAAGAGTAAAAATTATAAAAAATAAAGTTGAAATTTGGAAAGCTGGAACTGGTTGCACCGTGTATACGTAATTGATCGAATAACATGTAGAATATGTAAATGAACGTGGTACATATCTCGTGTTCTGTGTGGTTATTAGAATTATTACATTCTCCTTGATTGACGTCGTCTATTACGTAGCAAAAATATGCACCTTGATTTCTTCGTGGTGCGTTCATATCGTATCACGTGAAAGTTATCGATCTATACGAAAAAAAAAAAAAAAAAACGAAAAACAAAAAGAAGAAAAGAAAAAGAACAAAAATGTGTAAAGAATGGGCAAGGCAATAAACAAAATTGAGTTGATTCCTCCTAATATTAAATTTTCATTGGATTTTGATAATAAAGACGTAAACAATTTATTCGTAACATAACGATCAGTCTCGACAATTTTGATAATCATGTATGTATTATAATAATAGTTTTCGACTGGTGCTGCGTTACTTTTTTAAGTTATTACGTATATTTTTCGCTATAATTTTGTTATCGTTAAACGTGTCTCATCGATCAATCGTAATCGATGGAAATGTCGTCGATTAAAGGTAAATTTACAATAATTGCGCTGTATTTGTAAACATCGTGGAAAAAACCAAACTGGCAATGCTTCCACAGTGTAAATAGATAGTTAGATAGATAATGGATGGAATATGGAATGGAAATATGAAATGGAAATATGAAATGAAAATTTCATTAAAAGGAAAGAAGGTTTCAATACACAGAATGAGCATGCGTTAGAGAATAATTTACTATGTATGATCGAATGGATTTCACGAAGAACAAGAAGCTTTTCTCATTCAATTACAGGACGTAAATAGACCATCCATTTGTTGTTTCGCAGGGTAATGTATCTATTTACGAGGAATGATGTCATATATCGAAGCATAAGTAATTGAAAATTATGAATCATCGATGTCATGTAAAATGATTGTAAATTTATCGTTAAATATATTTTAGTATCTCTTAAGTTGCTAAGTGCAACTGCACTTTTCATACACACTGATAAAAACTGAATAAAATTAACGTATCTATACGCGATTATATATGATAATTTTGTTAGTCTGCATATTACAATTACGATATAATTTCTGCCTTTGTTTTATTACTACTAAATGATTCTGCAGATACGCGAGGATTATGAGGATTGAGGATTTTTCTACTTTCTGTGTGTACCAGGTTATACGAATATGTGTATTCCTCGCGTTATAGGATATTATCTGATAGCGTATTTATGTATACGGGTACAAATACGTTTAATTAACGTGTAACCAGAAAAGTAAGTTTATAATTTTATAAATATGCTAGCATTAGTTAATTAATTAAATTACTTTATGTAGAGTAATAATTGGAATTTCTTACGTAGAAGGGTCAATGAATTCTTTGTATAATCGAGCGATACTTGGAAAATTTGGGCAGGAAAAATTGGTCAAACTGCACCGTCAAATGTCTCATGTTCATTTATTAATATTATTATAGATAAGATATAGTTATAAATAAAATATATTAATACAAGAATTGGTATAATACGGATTATGCAATATCTCTTGTGTTCCTAATGTTTGCTTTGCGTTCAGAAACCTTGATTTCAGTTGTCGTATAAAGCATTTGGAGAGAATCACGTTATCAAATTGTATTTATGCCTCTCATAAGCTTGATATTCAAAGTATTTTATATTCACGAGTGTGATTGTTCTTTTCGTTGCATTTTTTCTTATTTCATAAGCAACAGTATAGTAGTATATGCGATATAATTATCAGCACGAGGAATTTCATAATTGTAACGGATCACATATTCGTTAACAACTCATATTTTCTTGGAATTACACCATAAACAAGTATGGATTCCATGGATTTATTATCCTTCCTTATATCCCAATAATATTAAAACTTCTCATTTTGAAGTAATTTTCTGAAAAATTTGTTTTCGATTGTATCTCTCGCCTAGTACCAAGTAGATATGAATTCTATCTTCTTGTTCTTTTTCTTCTTTTTTTTTTTTTTTTTTTTTGACATAGTAACATATTCAATTTAACTTGAAATATTGCTATGAGTCACACACGTACTCCGAATAAATCGTAAGGGCACTGGGAATTTAATGCATACATCGAAGGTTTACGAGTATTTTAAAACAACAGATTACTACGAAACGAGCAAGCAACGTTTCATCGAATTACGGTGTTCACACATTCAAAGTACTGATTTATGAGTACTTTTATCGTTTCTTTTTCAATTGCAACCATCAAATAAGTTACACGAAGTTAATGGTTTAACACGTTCTCTGTTCCAGATATAAAGTAATCCTTGAATTTGTCATCGAGCACCGCCTTGAATTTATTCATCTGCCTTCATCGAAGGTCGACTGTTCAAATTTCGAAAGTCTGCTCGATTCGGTTTCCTTTGAAATTTTTTTGCCAATTGGTCTCGTATCGCGTTAGCCGCTATTAATAAATAAATAGATACAATATAGATGGTAACAGAATTTTGACTTGCAGTTGCAACGAACAAAAGTGACGTACTAAAAATACAAGACCGGTTTCTATAGCTTAATTTTACTCTTAGCAGAAGCGTAACTTAGTCGCTCCGATATACGATTGAACAGGTGCACGAGACTGTATACGATTGCAAGAGTCATAATTGAAAACTTGTACACGTCCGTTATTATTAACAATCTATATCGCAAAAATTCAAACATTTTCATCTTCGATTCAGAGGTTAATAATAAAACATATTTCATTTTCAATTTCTCAATTTCTCAATCTTCAAGTGGGGTCGTTGAATCATAGGTCAGGTCATCAAACCACACGAGTTTGGCTTAGATTCGAGTTAATGTACACGATGTTTCGGAATATTTAATCTTAATTTATATTCTACATATCCGGGCATAACTTATTAAATAATCTTATGCAATTGCTTTGGAAATTATCGTGAAATTAATTAAAATATCAT
The DNA here is from genome assembly GCF_905332965.1 of Bombus pascuorum. NCBI lineage: Eukaryota > Metazoa > Arthropoda > Insecta > Hymenoptera > Apidae > Bombus > Bombus pascuorum. The sequence goes on from NC_083490.1 coordinate 6,158,359, forward strand.
GTTCTGTAGTGAGAATATCTATCCGTTTGGATCAAAATAAAATAAACGAAATCGGTATTAAAACTGACTGTCAACTTGAACCGACGGTCTTCGTGGTAATTTAATCGGGATAAATACCAGTAACTTAATGATAAAATATATATGAATCATAACACGGTCCAAATTCAGCGTAAAAAAGAGAATGTATATTCTTATCTGACAAATTGTCGATCATTTCTTTAGGAGATGAAGAAAAAATCCAAATTTTATCGTCATCTTCAGCGACCGCTTTATTTCTAATCAAAGGTCAGAATTAATATTAAATGAAACACACCGACGCTGTACGAATAAATACCGTGAAAGGGAATATAACGGCGAATTGAAAAACAGAACAATGTTACCGTTAACGAAGTCACATGTGAATACGAATCAATGTTTTACCAAGAAATACGACTTCGCAATGATTACTTGTTCAAATCGCATCATATTATGAGTCAATTCCTAGATGTATAAGTATGTAGTATCTTGTTTATCCGAGTACAATTAAATTCATGTATTTTACATGAATGATAAAAAAAAAAAAGAAAAACGAGAACACGCAGATCGCCAATCTCATTTTTACATACCAAATATTCGACCGTGTGTGCTTATGCATTTTTGGTAAATTTAGGATCCAAATATCTGCAGAATGCATATAATATACAAAAGTATAAAACGATATTTCAAGTACAGCGTTTATTATAAAATTTAATTTCTAGTTAGATTGGGGTTAGGTTAGTCATAAAAACATAAAATTGCATAAATACCAATTATTTTTCTAACGTGCTTGAAAAAGCACTATATATCACAAACTGTGCATACTACGAAGCATCATCTCCTATAATGAAACCCTATAGTTACACTACAATCTATGTGCATCGTCGAAGTTTCTCGTACTTCGATTGACTATCGAAGGTTTTCGTGGCGTGCTAGCATCGTGGATTGATGGATCGAAGTAAGTTGTATCTTTCGACAGACGTACCTTGTTGAAGTGAGCTTGCAGAAGCCGCTCATATTGGTCAGCAGCACGGAGACAGAGCCTCGTGGTGAATGCTTCCATTCGTGCTGGTAGGGGCGCGTGGCAAACACTGCTTGACATTATTCCTTTCTTCGAGCTGGCACTCCTCCGGAACACGCACGCACAGTGTGTACAAATAAAATCGTCAGTCGCTACGCACGGACGACGGACGCACTTAAATCGCGATGATCATTTAGAAGCGAGCTAACCTCAATCGACGCTCACGAGTGCATCGGCTACTTTAGGCGTGGCTTCCGACACTTATTCCATTCAAATTTTCAATGCGATTTTCGAATTAATTATATAATAATTTTCCACACTTGTACAAATTTATTCTTATTATCTTGTTCTGCTAGTACTTCCGCGAAAATTCGTAGATGCCTCTTTCGAGTGTACTTCTTTCACATGATACAAGCAAACCACTTTCACGTGGTACCTTTGAGTAAAAGTTAACTCTGAAAGTATGGATGTCAGTTCTTCACCTTTGACGTTGTCTGCACGTCTTATAAGTTGGAATATCGAAACACCGGATGTTACGATGATACTGCTTTCAATAATTGATTTGTGTTTACAGAAAGTGAATAATTTCTTAGTGACAATTTCGTTGCTTTGAAATGCTATCGAAGAAGCGTGCAAGCAAAACTGTCGATATTGCGCGTGCGCTGTACAGATTAAACTACCCTGCAGAGGAAGTTAAAACGACAATCCTGATTGGTGGAATCGAATTCTTGTCAACGACTTGGTAAACCGTTCTTCTTGCTTCTTGCTTCCGTATAAATATAAATACGAGATATAACGTAATAATTCGTTCACTACTTTTCGCTTTCTCAATGCATACTGAGCAGCGGAGAGAGTTACATGTAGTTTTATCGTCTCGTCGCTCTCCCCTCCATTTTGTGTCGGCGTCCGATTCTCGCTGGCGCAGATGTCATGTAGGTAAGTATAAACGTAAAGTCAGAACAGTGAATAGGGCCATTATTCGGGTCACAGCCTCTTTTCATAGATTGGGTCCATTCCAAAATCTATATAATATTATATAACACATTTTTTTAATCGCAACAATAAATTTATAGTAGACAGATATAGTGTAACACCATTTATCGAATCGAATAGTCGACCGAATTGATTTATATTTGAACGTAAACTTATTATATAAATGAAAAATAACAGATAATAAAGAAGATATTATACTTATCAATCAAATATTATACTTTAATTCAGAATTCAAAAGAATAAAACATAAATTTATTGTTGTACACGATAGTTTTAGTTTTATTAAGTTTTAGTATTATTAAAGTAATTATAAGAATTACTAAATTCGTTACTAAAGTAAAATTAGTTTCATGGCGACTGAAAAATGTGGATAAAATTAAATCTTTTTTAGATAACATGGTTAAAGCTTTACTTCGTATAAAAGTTCAATGATGCTACTTACAGTGGCAAGGTTGTAAATAAATCGAAAGATAACGACATTGATCATCACGTTGTAAATAATCGTCTCTTTATCTATGTTAATTTCCTAAGAGTGTTCATTCAATAGAAACTTGAACTAGAAATTTCAATAATTTGCATTACATTAATTTTATCTACTCTTTTCGCTACAATTGTTAAATCTGCAATTTCACATAGTACTAGTAAATTTTTTGCAATATTTTCACTAAACCTTTCTTTTTATGTTTCCTAATATTTTTCTAATTTATGCAATTTACCAGCGACGGAGTTAATACGATTAAATACAATTAAAATAGTTACAAGGAGAAAGAAATATAACGCGATTAAACGATGACTATTACTATGTATATTCTTAATATCGTAAAATTAATGATTACCTTCATTGCTCGTAGTAATATGATTAAAAATAACTATCTACAGAAAGTAAGAAACGCGATATTCTACAATGATTCTCACTGAAATTCTTCGGTATCGCATAATATCGTAGCTATGCATTTTTCTTTCGTTCATTCAAGGTCTAGGATTGGCTAGCAGAATTTATGAATCATTCAACGGCGTGTGACGAGTATCTTTCGATGACTTAAATTATCATTATTAAAATCTTAGCAGATCCGTTCCCACTCAAGCATTTTTTTTTTTTTTTTTTAGATTATCCTCGACAATTTATCAGATTTTGTTAATTTTAAACTACAAGATAGAATCCTTGATATTATTGCAAACCAATTTACCCAGACATACCGTCTAATACAATTATCTTCTCGCAATTATCTTTCTTAAATAAATACGCATATTAATTAGTGTTTAGTTATAGATAAACTACTGATTTTTATACCATTATGGTAAATGTAAAGGTGAAAAAATCCAAGCGTACACATAACATCCAAGAATATATAAAACATTCAAAATTCGTGATATTATTGTAAAATCTTCCCTGTGTGAATGCTATCCGATAAAGTTCGTGGTAAATCGAGCGTTAAGATTACTCGTTGCGGATAAAGCTTTATTCACGTGACATTTTATTTGGTCAAAGTTTTATACGACTCGTAATTTGAGGCACTCCACGATAATTTAATTTTCCGCCGTTCTCTAAACTTTAAGCGTTACCCGAAGAGTCGATCTGCTGACGTAAAAATCTTATCGAGGTGAAAGTCGATGGTGCCCGACAGTTATTCTGATTCACTGTGAAATTTCGAAAACTAGGAACAACGCACGACGGGTGAAATCATGGCATGTTTTATCGTTAATCGCATAACACATTGACCTATATAATCTTGTCTTTAAACGATACTAGAAACGTAATTGACCTAGATTACATATTAATGTGCGTGCGATAGAATGCAACTGTGGCTCTAGGTATTCCATATAGTTTCCAAAGGTAACGTTTCAATATTTATTAATACGGAACAAGATATTCCACATTTGTACAGCTGTGCTATTCGCGTTAGTCGTTTGTTGCTGTTTGCGATCTGCCAACCCTATGAAGCAAGGTCTGCGTCGATAAGATCTTTTCAAAATTGCGAATAATATAATTAGTAAATTATTCGACGATCGTATCATCTATTTCTTTCTTATATTCAAAGACACAAACGATAATTTCTTTGTTATAAAATAACATTTAAACATGATGCCGATAAAGACCATCTCTGAGCCATTCCACAATCGTGTGAAAATCACGTGAAAGCGGTACAATGTGTTATTCGACGTGTCAATTCAGCGGTTAAAGATAGTTGCAATAACAGTGTGCGATAAAAAAAAAAAAAAAAGAATTTGACGTCACATCCAGTAGACGCGCGTTACTTACGATACTCTCCCAAATTTGAATTGGTTATCGGTCTGAAATGATACCGATATGAGAAAAAAAACAAGACTTAGTCGAAAGAAAACGCTTGCTCCGAAGCGAATAAGGTCCGTAACACGCCGACTCGTTCACTTGCTTTACAACTTCTATTCCATATACAAATTGTGTTTACCTAATATCCTTAAAAAAAAAAAAGAAAAAAGAAGTGGCCACTTGACTGATTCACTGTCGTAATTCACTGCACAAGGAAAATTATTCATTTTTTCATGCCGACATAGCGAAACCAACGACTGCGTAACGTTATTAGAAACGAAAGGTGGATATAAAATTGCTGGATTTAATATAGATTGAAAACTATTATTTAAAAGTAGTAAAAAGAGAGCTAGGAAAGTGTTTCAACTTTGATACATATTGCAATCGTACTATGAATAAAATTAATATTTCAGGATGTATAGACGTACATTTGGCTATTATTACGCACCTGTATTGTTTGCTAATATTTCAATTAATATACAAGTCAGCTCTCGACTAGAAAAAATCGCGTGAGGAAGGTTCTACACGTACAAAAGAACTCGTCGATTGATACTTGCGCGTCGAGCAACTGAGTTGCACAGATGGTTTTTGTTTTATCTGTTGGTTTTTTCATAGAAACGATGCTCCTCTATCGCTATTACTCATGTGAATGGCACATAAACCGATTTTCTAGAACGTATATTTCAGATTTTAGAGCGTATTTCCGGATGTTAGCATATGACGTGGATATTCCATTTACGAAACTGAATCAAAAGAAATAATCTTTCAAGAATATACATATACACAGTGGCGGATGAGAAAAAGTTTAAAATCGATACACTATAAATTTTAGTAATTTCTGTACTACAAATTCTTTACCATATCGATAATAGTCATCTATTCTGTTATTATATTTATTCATTAAATATACTCCATCCAAATATAAATTCATCTTGTAAGATCATAGCGTCCTTTTATACTTCTTATTTTATAAACCTTCTTTTGCCCGTCGCTGCATATATGTAAGTGAAATTTCACATTTTTCTCCAACTGACGTATATTCTCCCGTTCATGAATATTTTTTGAATATACGTTTTAAATAGTTAAATGTATTATCAATTAACATTTTTAATGAGATAGATTAGCATCTGCGAGTCGGTGTGAACCCCAGTTTTATCGATCGATATTTATTTTCTACCGACGTCGAGAGTTTCTACTTGCAACAGGATATCGCAAATGTTTAGAAACAATGGCACGATCGCGATGGTTAAGCAGGAGAAGGACTTTCGCAACGTGCACTGATGAGTAGATACGATGGATGCGATCAGTCACGCCATATTTGTCGTTGCATTGTAGTTCACGTACAATTCGCGGAAAAAGACAATGCCACCCGCGCTCTTCCATCATCTTTTGAGACACTTATTTTACGAATCACGCTAACTTCGTTGAACGCTTGCATTCGATTAATAGGATTATTCATTTACAGTAAGTCATCGTTAATAGCGTTTCAGTTAAATTGCACATCGATACTTGCAACGAAATCATGCTCTTTTCGATGTTTAATGTTACATCCACAGCATCCAAATCGTTTTTGTTACATCAGCAAATCATTTTGATCGTTGCAGATCTTCGATATTGAGTTTCGTTTCAATAAATAGTGAACGTGGTTCTTTACTTGTAGTTGTGAAGACGAATTCTTGAGAGATGTTTTCGACAGTTATCTACACTCTCCACGTGCCTTTTCGTTAATGTCTGCGGTTGGTGGAAAATTACCTGTGGATAATCAATAATCGTTTGCGCTTCGATGAGTATTATCGCGTGGGTTGTTCAAACAAAGTATGGAGAATGGCTGGGAATCGAAACATGCCATGATGCACGTACAATGGACTTCTAACAAATCGATCTAGCAAATCCGAATTATTTCATACACCGTTAAACATCTTACGTAATAATGAAAGTACGTGTACGTTATATAAAATATCATAGGAAAAATTTTATCGAATATTTCTATTTTATTTTGCTGCTTTTTACTAGTTTCTATCCGACAAAAGTTGCACTGATAATTTTACTGTCTGTAAATGCTTACGTTTCACGACCCATGGCGACGACCGGGTCATCGGTTTATATTTCCGCTCTAATTCCGTCTGACGTACTTCGATTACAATTGTCAAAGGTAGATACTTACAAATGCTATTAATTTTCAAATATTCGTGGCGTGAGAATGACTCACTTTTTCATGTAAAAATCGATGAGATGTTACCTCTGTTTCTCGATGACGAGGTCTTTTCGATCCTCATCTTTAACGAAATGTCTGGCGAATATTTGATCATTGAAATTCCACAAGTACCGACGAAAGTTTGTTTGACAATAATCAAAAGACGTTCGAATTTCGAATTACAATCTTTAACATTTATCTTAAATCATAATCTTTCTCATCGACAATCGAAGTTTCTATTCTGTTCGTTCATGTATGTACGTATTTGTTCATTTAACTTCACGCGCAATCCTCTTAACATTAGCTCGTCACTCGTATTTAATTAATAAACATTACACGTTGCATTCTAAAATTCTAAACAATACATAAAATCATTCTTTATGCAACATCGATGTATTAAACCAACATCAAATTTACATCTATTTATTACGTTATATTATATGATATCTATTCGTAAGTTCGCTGTATTCGCTGTGTCAGATCCAGCTTAAGATGCTTGTTTTAATCTCAATAGTAACTCGACTTTATGATACATAATATCATTGTAATCTATAATTATACAAATTTTATAACAAACTGAACACTGAATACAAATTACGTAGCGTCGATAGAAGGAATCGCTATCACTATACCATAAATTATCTTTCCTGCCATTCCATCCTTCTGTCTTATCTGAGAATGTGCGTACTGTTCGCCACAAATGTCGCGTGATACACGATGTATGTATGTTTTTACGATTGAATTTTTCTTAATTCGACGTGTCATCTATCGCTAATATCGCACGATGGTTTCTGATCGACTCACGTAGAAAGTATCTTTATTTTTTTCCAAACAGCCTTTTTTTCTGTTTCCATTAATATAAATATCAGCGGACCTATTAGGTATCAATGCTGTTATGATTTCTCTAGCACAACTATAGAGAACCTTTTTTTTTTCTATCTTTACAATTTATATTTTATTGGCTTTCCAACATCCGTACTTATAATGTAATATGTACGTTGTTAAATGCAATGTGCATACATTACGATTAATTACAAACGATTACATAATACAATAATTTATTTATATTGCTAATCACATGTGATCTATCATTCACAGTTAGCAAATAGACGGACAAGCAAACGATTCAGTGAGTGCGACACGTAGATAGCAGTAACGTTTGTTTGAATTCCTTTGACAAGTAATTTTTATTCTCCAAATACAGCCGATGAGAACGTGGCTTTGAATGGCTTTCATTACGCGTTTATCAACAAGGTAAGGAATGCGGTATTGAACACACTAAACTGTAATAGGATAGAAAACTTAATTATATGCAGGTGCGCCAAGCAGACTATATAGGACAGGTAATAGCGTCAAAAAAGTAAAACATATTTCAGCCACGAAATGGAACAATTCTCGCGCTCGGTTAACGCGAATGACTTTAAAAAGTTATTCTTTTCGTCAATTTCTCGCGTGGTCGTGAATTTAAATGTTACATGGAAATTAAAATATTTAAAAATGTCATGCGGCCGGCCAGCAACACGTAGAAAGGAAACAAATTATCCTGTCCGATTAATCTTCCAGTTATCGTATAATTAATTTTTTTCTCATAATCATTATCATTCTTACTATATCGCAAGTGTTTCGTGATGAATCTTCAATTCCTCCTTCGTTCATGTAAAGTTCATGTACGAAGAGTATGAAAACAAGCATTGCTATCGTATCACGCTATGCTCCTATCTCGTGTTACGAAGGCAATTTATCCACTGAATATCTTTTTTTCTTCTGCCATTCGTAAATTAAACTCAATGTCATACATTCATTCATAATAGATATGATCTTTCGTATCGCGGTCCGATTATAGTCTGTCAATCCTGTCGATTATATGGTATTCCCTTTTCTTTCTCTCAACCGGTATTAATTTTTGTATTCTATATCCTTCGTATTTCATATCTATACAACAACCACGTTAATTACGAAAGCTTCGTGTCAGTTGCGACGTTTCAATCAAACGTTACAACATCTTTTCGTATGATATTTTCTTCTTACATTTGTAACGACATAAAAGATATAACTTAGAAAAAACGAAGCTGGCACCCCGCTGGGGGTAGCCACCCACATGCTATATTTATTTTTTATTTTATTTTTTTTTTTCTTCACCGACAAGATATAACACTTTACCAAATGTCCATAAGGACAAATTGTAAAATAACCAAAATAAAATAAAAAAAAAAAATTTGTAGCGCACGTAAAAGATATAACTTAGAAAACACGAAGCTGGCACCCCGCTGGGGGTAGCCACCCACATGCTATATTTATTTTTTATTTTATTTTTTTTTTCTTCACCGACAAGATATAACACTTTACCAAATGTCCATAAGGACAAATTGTAAAATAACCAAAATAAAATAAAAAAAAATTTGTAGCGCACAGCACGAGATATTAACGTTTTCTATCCTTTACCACGAGTATAAGATTTTATAGGAGTATCAGATAGTTCAGTAGTATACGCGTATATTTTCTACCATATATTTTCTATAAATACGTTTTAGTAAATAAGTAATCGAAATAATTCATTTTCGCTTCAATTAAAACGTGGAACGTTCAACAAGATGTTACGTCGCGCGACGTCCCTCTCGGTCTGGCGGCCAAGACCTACCCCTCGTTGCACCGACCCGCAATAAACCCAAGGAACCACCATAAACCGAATCTTTTTAGCTTAACTTCTATTCATATAAATATTTTCGGTTTATGGATGGTCCTTTGAACGGTCCTTGGGTTTGTTGCACGCGCTTGCTAATTACGTAGAAAGCGGATGTGGCCAGCGAAATAGCTGGTTTTTTCCAGGAACAAGGACACCCATGAGCCACATCTGCAGGAGACTTTCTCCTCGTATTTTATTTATTAACATTGGCTGTAACAAATCGGCATCGCGGATCGTTACCCTCGCTTTTTTACCGAAAAGTATGAACAACAAATCCGCGCTCTTAGTTCAAAAAGGGTACACCCACACCGAGCTTTCCTCCTAAATAGTAGGAGACGGGTCTGTTACTGTTCTTTCACTCATCGGGCAGTCAAGTCTACTGTTCTATCAATCCTCGGGCAGTCACGATCTCGGTGCTCAACACATCAAATCGATCAACCTTCGGGACAATCAACTATTGTACTTTCCGACACGACGAAGTCAAACAATTCCTGTCTACGCAACAAGTATTGTAATCTGGTGAAAAAAAAAATATATATATTATATAACTGTAGACTACAGTTGTATTCAAAAACAAACACCCTATTATCACACAAGAAATAAGGGGATCGCCCTGCTCGTGGTGTCGATTCGTATAATCGTAACGGGAATTTACGACTCCCGTTGACGCGCTTCAACGCGATCGCGTCTGCCCGTGACTGGACGAAGAAACAAAGTTCATTTCTATTTCATTTTCTCAAGTTTCCGTGAAAAGCGTCAAAGGAAAACCCGTTGATATCGTGCTGGCCTTCGATGAAAGATGCTTTCTTATTCGTGCGTTCTATTAATAACACAAACACGAGAGGAAGAGCTATTTGAAATTCAATTTGATCGATCAATCGAGCTTAATAAGAACAAATCAGACGCAGGCAGAGGCGCAACCAGTTTGGCGTGCATTTCACGTGGTACCTCGCACAGGATACAAATACCGTGGATACAGTACCGTGCAAAAGTCTTATAGCAGTCATCTGATCGAATGGAAATTGCTGTTTGAAACGAATAAAAGAACGCTTAATCTTAATATCGTCGTTACTTCCTTTCCTCGACCGACTTGTTTAAGAAAATGTCACAACTCTTGCATAAGGACACTATCTATTGCGACATTATTGAAAAATGCATGAATTAGGAAATACCATAAACGAGTAACATTAAGATAACTTCGTTTCTGTGCAACAGCATGCGAGAACGTTTCCTAAATGCGTGTTTTGGTTGCCGTTACAAGCGACGTGGATACGTGAAGATTTTTGCACGACGCTGTAAGTTCAATTGCGATCCATTATGTAAAGTCGTGTTCGCGTAATTCGCGTACAGATTTCATAGATCGTGGAACCTTGAGATACTTTCAGGCTTATTTAACCCTGTGCGTAGTTCGGTGCTTCGACAAAGCTGCTTATCGTGTAATCTCTCAAATCCATACGCCATACGGTCGTTGCTATGTTTCAGTAAACTTGCGGATCGATCGTTTCGATGGCTCGTTGATCCATTGGAGCTTTAAAATCGGGCTGGCAAGTTTCGTTGCCACGCGGTGCAGAACTCTTTAGGTTTCCTCTTTCGACGTAATATATTTAGATTTAATCGTCTTAGGAGAGACACCGTTTGACGTAACGGAAAATTATTATTCCGTGACAATACAACCGGTGCAAATATATAACTTTAAACTTCGCAAGACGACCGACTGCAATTATTTATCGTAGTAAATACGTAGGTATCTTCAATCAGACTGACATCTTATTGGTACTTGAAATCAGATCGAAGCCTTATTAAAATTGTCGACGCGAGTGTTATTAAACTGTTATTGCCTATTTCTCATTGTTTTTGCGCCTGTTACGATATTATCCGTAAGGTTGACCGTAATTGTATTAGAGCAAAAACGTAATGTACCAGCTGTTTGTTAAACTATAACGAATCGCTCTTTTTACCAATGAAGAAGAAATGCCCGATGATGAAGCGTTAAATCGCAAATCGTTTCTCCTTATACTCGTACGAAGCTCGAGTCGACTCGGAGCTCGATTTTGAGCAATGCTTTTCTCGAGGCCAGTACGAAAGAACCGGACTCCGTTCCGCCAGCTGACACGCGCGAGCGTTTTCACGTCAGAACGGGAGAGCACTCATCCCCGCTCGAAACAGAGGAAAGTCCTCGACCGAAGTTATTTGCTTTTTCAGAGCATAGAAGCTGTTTGTTCCGATAATTCACGCTTTCCGCGTTCTCATTGATCAAAATTGTTAACCAAACAAAGGAAAAATACTGTAAATCGTTGGCAGCTTATCGAACGGAAGTCGTTTCAAGCGGATCAACGACACGGTCTCCGGTTTTCTCATCGTAGGCGTCGATACGACGTAAAATAGAACACGACGATCATGTCGGTGATCCGTGTTGAAGATATTGAGCGGCGATTCCGTGACCTTGAATGTCACGAAGGAAGAAGGTGGTAGAAATGGAAAGAACGTGATAGATCCCATAAAATCGCTGCAGACACGAGTATTCGCGATCTTGTCGCTTGATGGCAAACGAATTTCGTGCGTCATTGCTGCGCGCGTGTGTACACTACCATACGAAATATCGTTTCCGCGCGTGGCCGAAATAAGAAGACAGCAAAAAAAAAAAAAAAAAGACAAAAAAGAAAGAAAGGAAAGAAACGCTAGTAAGATCATAGAGCAAGCAGAATTTTAGCTGTTCCTGTCTACGTAATGCTGTCTTGCGATAGTTTCGATCGGTCAACTTTCGTGAAAAATTAAACGTCTTTCGCTTGATCCCTCTCAATTGGTTTCCCTGGTTACTCGTCTACTTTTTCCAATTAACGTTATCCTGTTTTATCCTGCTTCGTTTCCCTTCAATCTTCTTCCCTTTTTCTAATCTTCCACCTCTTCATTTCTTCTACTTTATCACAGAACATCTTATTATCCTCTCTTTTTGTCTCATCTATTATTTTTGTTTCGCACGTTCAATTACCATCATCTTCAATCCCTAACTTTCTAAGTCCTTCTAACAATTTGTATTTCCGCTATTAAGTTTTTCCTTCTTCCTTCTACTCTTTTCCTCTTGCTTTTCTCGCTTCTCGCGATCCTTTTATTCCTCCCGCCATACTACTAAATTTCTCTATATTCCAACGATCCTCCTATTTTCCGCGTCACCGTCTCCCCGTAATATCCAATCCCGTTTAATCTTCCCTCACAACGAAATCTCCCATTTTCCGGCTTTCAGCGTATACCCGGTTGAAAATCCTCTTTTCTCGCCGCTGCCTGCCAGCCATCGTTTCTATCCAGTTTTAGCGTCCCATGAGACGCTTTCTTACCTCATCTCTGGCGGTCGTGCATGCTGGTCCCACGGGTCTCTTGGTGAGGCCCATGGGGTATGCGGAACAGCGGGGCGCGGAGCGGCAGATACGCGAACGCGGAGGTCACCATTGACGCAAATCCATTTGACGGTCACGTGACCGGCCGTGCTGGAACACAATGCTGAACGCGCACGGACGCCACAGCACCACCTTTCATTAAATCCGTTCCTCCGTGCGTGCAATGAACGCGGGGAGGGCAGCTCCACGTCCTAGAAAGTGGCCAATCCATGCAACCAAATAATGGCCAATTAACGATCCATCGATCGATGATCCGTCGGTCGAATGGCAATCGAAGCTTCGGAGGAACGTCCTATCTTTTTTTTCTATCACCGACCGACCGTTTTATCAATGTGCACGATACTGGAACTCTATTTATCCGAACTCGTTTGCTCGTCGGACAATTTGCACGACTTTTACTTACGATCTCTTATTTAAACGATAGGAGTTTCGTTAATATGAAAGTTAATATGACGCGCGTTTAGCTAATATTCAGACAACTAACTGAACGTTTAAAAATCTTAAGTAGAGTAAGGTAGTAATAAAAGTAATAAGAGAGCATGGAGTGGGAAATCGTACGGTTCGAAAGAAATTGGAGTAATCGGTTACAAGTCTTCGTTATGCCAAGTATCGTGTTTCTGAAATATATATCTTTAATAATACTTGTTGTGTAATAATATTTATAATTAAAACTCCGTACGATAAGAACTTATTTTACGATTTATTTTAATCGCGGAGTCTTCTCATCGCCTCTCGCTTCTACAGTGAATCGCGGTCCATCCTGTACTTGAAGCGTTGTATATCGAAGTCACGACAGTCTGATGTAAACGCGTTGAACGTTTACAATATGATGTAATGTCCTAACGATTTTGCGAGAATCTTGGCTTGTTATTTTGATGCCTTAAACGAGAGACGTTTTGTATGTTAATAAATATACCTTTTAAAATGTCGCACGTGGGATTAATTATTTCATAGGATGTTAAAGACATCGGAAACTTGCCTCCATAAATATTTGCTCTGGAAAGAGAAAGTCAGTAGCGGAATTGAACCTTTTCGATTATTAACGATTGGTTATCCAATCCTCGCCTTACATCTCGAGGTGACATAGTAACATCCACGAGGAGGTTATATCGATTAGTAAGTTCTTCCGATGAGTTTTCGAGATATTTCTTCGAACGGATTAATCAGTCAACTTCTCAACGTAAAATATTAATTTTCAGATGTTATTTCACGTCGCATTACTCTCTGATATAACAGGTGAGGATCGTTATTCTATGATGCCGTTAAGCTGTTACAACATTCATGAAGCGCTTTTGCAACAGATGTCTTATAAATTCTTTAAATTTATCTCTTTTAAAATACTTTTGCGTTCAACCTAACTTTTTTCAAGCATCGCTTAAACGATTTCTTGTATCTTTATTTTTAACCGTCTACATAAGGAAGAACTAAGACATGCGCGTACCATTTTGGAACAGATGTTTTATTAATTGCTCAAGCTTATTTTACTTCAAATATTTTTATCTTTGAAGATAAATTTTTTTTTAAGCATTACGTAAGCGATTTCCTGTATTTATATTTCGAACAATTTGCGTGAGACGGAAGTAAGACATTATGTGCATGTAACAGTTCCGCATTGAAATCTAAATCATACAGGAGATGTTTGTGAAAAGATCGACATGATTTTTTATTCCTGTTGTCTTATCCTCTCTTTTCTTCTCCTTGCCATGACGCACAAACGTGCAAAAACTATAATTTATGCGTGAGTATTAGATCATTACACCTATCTGTTCGAGATATTACTTAATAATCTAAGTTTTGTAATTGATGGAATATATTTGAATTTAAGATTCTCTCGATAGGATTCTAATAAACAATATATATTTATCGTTATAAATCTTTCTTTTTTCGAGCAAGATGTTTGCAAACGAAATTCATTTTAATGTAGGCAATTTCCCAGTATTCCGTAAATATTGACAATTTATCTGTTATTTAACTTCTGAATGTCACATTTTATTTAATTAACGCATGATACGAGATGCGATCATCATAGGAATTAAGCCGCATTATCTCCAATCATTGAAAGCGTGCAAATGAAACTCGAGAAATAGATATTGTCGGTAGCATGAAATAACCTGATTTACACAAAGTCATATCAATTAATTTATACACTCGTCCCTCAATATACGCCGAGTATACGTTCCATGTAGATTCGTTTTACGCGAATGAAAATCGCGTAAATAAAGTCTGTCTGTACAAAAGGAAAAATATGTACAACATATATGATGACTAGCACAACGTAATGTACTTTTATCTTTATCACATGCAGTATTGACGTGTTCTAACATCGCCGAATAAGTTACTCTATACACTTGTTACTTTTAAAATTTCTAGGAAAATGCATTTTCTGACCGCGTAAATTAAAATCGCGCATAAAATCTATCGCGTAAATTATGTTATAATTTACCCCGTAAAAATAAGACTCGCGTAAATTGAGGGACCATTGTAATTTAACATCTATACCGCATACTGCTGTACGAGATCTTAGTAATTGAACTCGTGAACAATATTATTTTTTATTTATTAAATAATTTTTATTATTCAATATGTTACAAAATATCGTATTGTTAGTCATAAAAATACATTGATGAAAATATATCTATAATAGCAATATGTATAAAAATTCTATAAATTCATATTACATATACCGTTTTTGCTATTTCTATAAAAAATATTACAAATTTCGTTAATAAAATATTATTCACATAATGTAAAGTAATATTTCAATTCCTATGTACAATTACTTGTATTTAATTATTTTCTCTCATCATTGATCTTAATCAACTTTAGTATCCGCTGGACTAAGAATTTTTAATATATATTGTAGCATTTTAAGTAAGTCTTCTTCTTCTTTCTTATCATCTACATTTAATAGTGTAATCCTACCTAATGCTTCTTGTATACTCTGTGAAAAGCCAGCACTTCGTACAATTAATTTTCCTTTCTGATTATTGGATATTAGAGACCATAACATAGACCCTGCTATTCTAACTTCGACCAGAGAACCATTTTTAAATATGTCATGTAGAATATTAATAAAATCCACTAAAATATTCGTATTATGTTAAAATCGTTTAAATATAGAACGTGATATGAGAGTGTGCGTATCTTAATTTACCTGAACTAAGTAATCGTGGTCGGTTGGTCATGTTAAACGCGAGATTGCGCAATATGGAAATTGCAAGAATTCTATTAGATGATGAAGAGTATTTTGACAATTGTAACAAAACATCCAAGCCGTCGACAGCCTGAAGAAACGATTAGTATACACACATGAAAAAGCATAAAAATATTTTTCAGATATCGAAGAATAAAAAGTTAAAGAAATAAGTTAAGAAGTCCATTTTACCTTTGGGACGCATAACTGGCCCTCTTCGTAATAAGTAAAGTCAATTAAGAACTCTAAGCAATATAATTCAACGAGTGGCCATGGTTTTGTCCGTTTCGTGGTAATTGGATGTATTTTTGTAAAAAATTGTAGGAGATTACTCTACGAAGTTTGTATTAATAAATAAACGTTACTTTGGAGATCCATATCTTTAAAAAATATCAAATTACCTTTGAAATTGATACTCTACATTCATGAACGTGTATTGCGTTTCGCAAAACATGAAATGCAAAGTGTAATTTATGATTATCAAAGAGTTGACCAGCTTTGTCTATTTCTTTACAAACTAATTGTATAATAACATGTATAAGGGCGAGAGTATTAGGAGTTTTTCTAAGTCCTGTCCCTGGCAAAATAGTCGTTAACGTCAAAGATTGCGCTGCTGAAAAATTAAATTATTAAAGTAGCACAAGATATTCAACAAATAATTTTTACTTATTTAATATTTAGCATTTAGCAGTAAGTGTATATTTCAATTTTAGCGATACCTGTAGTACATTTTGTAGTATAGGTTGCTAGTAACTTCAAAGCAGTGGTTGAAACTGTTTTATTTAATGCAATCCAAGCCCATAGTTTGTGTAATACATCTGCTAAACCTGCTTTCGTTAGAGCTACTTTAACTTCTGTACTGCCGTACATGAAGTTCATTAATAATACTAAAATAGCATTCATGTCGCGTAGTAACGGATGAATCTGTAGAAAAACACGAGGAAAACTTTTTGTTACAACCTCTAAGACCGATGTTGGGAATTCCGTCACGTGTATGAATATTTTTTTTTTTTTTTCGAGATTGAGAAATCTTTCAACTTATCACCGTAGCAATAATATAAATTAAAAAATACTTTTTTCAAAATCTATTTTATCTAATTACCTTCTTTTCACGGTCAATCTGATTTTTGAAAAGTTCGAAAGGTTGTAAATTTAATCTCACATACGATTCCTTCAATATCATTAAAGTTGTGTCAGGTAAGTTTTCTTCCAATGCGACCTGTTTAGCTGTGTTTGATACACATAACAAATTAGTAAGTGCGCTTATGATCAAATCCTTGTCCTCGTTCAATTTCTTATTCTTCTTCGATCGATTGTAATTATGAGCTATAAATAAGGGCAATAAAATATTACAAAGTTCCTTGCTCATAGCAATTTCGTTTCCTTCAACTTCATAATCTGCTGGTTTTTCGGAAATTAAAGGAGGATCTTTATTTCCATTTGATTTTGTTGAATGCATATTGGTACTTTGTAGAGAAAATGTATTAACATCAGATGTAATTTCTTTTAAAGTGTTTTTATTGTCATTTGACAATCGAGTTAAAGGAGTATCCATTATTGATTGTAATGAGATGCTACTTTTTCCTGTAGAATCTTTTTCAATTTCTTGAGACAGTAGAAACGCGAGACAGCCTATAGCACTGATGCGAAGTTCTGGATTAGAATCCTTCATTGCAACACAGATAGATGAAAGTACAGCTTCTGGGCCACGCAATTCTAAAGCGGTCTGTATTGTTTCAAAATGTTGATTTTCTGTTAACGAAAGTATGGCTATAAAATTGAAAATTTCGGTCCAGAGTTTATTTCGCAGAGATATCAATTGCGATGTGTTATTACCTGCGTAAACATTATTTAACTTATATAAAACTTACTGCATACATACACAAATGAATCTGTTCTTTTTTAACTTACAATATAAATCATCATTTAAAAAGCAAAATAACATGTAAAGTGAGTCAACTGAAAAGCTAGCTACAAGAGAATATTCATTACTGTTTGTAATACAGTTTGTTAAAACTGTACAAATGCTGATATACATTTCCAATATGTCACAATAATGCGTTAAATTCCTTTTACTTTCAACATCTTTAGGTATTTCATTGATGCATCTACAAAATTTGAAGTATATATTAGAAAAATCTTAAAATCATACATATATATATATATATAAATAGTTTAATTACCCAATTAAATATTTGTCAATAGAATGTTCATAAATTTGATGAACAACTTCTTGTTTTCCTATAAGTATTAAATTATTTAGTAGTCTACAAACAGCTGATATCAATGATGGTGTTGCTACCAATTGTAAATAATTGTCCATCTCTGTAGTTGTTGATTCTTTGACAGAAACTGAAAAATATTAATTAATATTTACAGTTATACAATTTAATTTATAAATTATTTTCAACTGCTTAAACAGTAGTTAAAAAAGTGTTAAAAAAGTACACATACGAGGTTGTAATTCATCGTGACAATTATACAGATGTGAGATTGCACGTGGTACTAATGATGTACAACCCGACTGCATGCTGTGAATAGATGGGACTTTCCCAGTTTCTTGCTCTTGATTATTCATATGATCACAGTCCAAAGAAGTAGACATATAAATATTAGAACATAGTACACTTATTTCATAATAAGTGTTGTTTTGTTCTATATAGATTAAAATAGCATTTGCTTTCAAAGAATCCATCTACATAAATGGGTATAATAGTAAGTAAAGAATCATATTTAGAATTTACTTTTACCGTAATAGAAAGATATAATATTTACTTACATATTGAAAAATGATAGAATTGCAATTTTTTATTAAACTGCTAAGTGCACAACATGCTTGTTCCCTAACAATGCACGATTCTTCTCTGCTGATAATACATTGAAGTAATGTCTGACATAATTCGCTTGGTGCTAGTGCTATAGAATTCAATAATTGAGAAGCTGTATGTAAATTACTCATTAGACCCGCTAATAATTGTAAAGCAGAAGCACGAACCAAAGGATCTCGATTTTGCCACAACATAGGTAACCAATTCAACATACGATCTTCTTCATACCAAAATTGTACAAAAATCTAGTAATATTTGTACCATATACTGTTAATAATATCATTATAAATAGAAATATTTAATTATGTTAAACTTGTATTTATACTTACATTTTTATTGAAGTTTATTTGCATTTGATATAACAAATGATTGAGACATATAATAGAATTTCTGGTTATAGATAAGCCCATAAAGCTAATTGTTCCAGCTCCATGGAAGGATATAATGAGTTCGATTAATGTATTTCCTAATGATATTAATAAATTTTTGCAATTTGTCCAATGACACTTTCCAATTAAATACGTTAAACATGTTAACAGCCAATCAAGGTAAGCTGTAAAGAATTGATTTATTTTAATTTAAATGATAAAAATATAATATCATGGAAAAAAGAAATTCACCTAAATTATAAAAATGTTGTTGGTCTCCTAAACATAAAGTGGAGACAATTAATTCAATAAAGTGTAGCCAAACGTCTTGGTCTTCTAAAGTAGATCTTTCTGATTGTCCTATGGCTGAACATGTGCCAGCTAACTTCAATATAGATTGATGTACGTTTTGATTATCTAATTCCGAGCTTTTTAATAATTCGGTTAGAGATCTAGTTATATTTGTCATTATTTTATTAGTCCATTTATACTTTCCTAATGTAACACAATACAAATATTTTTACTGTGTTTCAAATGATACATAAATTTTATTAATTATTTAATTTTTACCATTTTTTGTAATATTAATATAAAACTGTAGAAAATTTAAAACTTCAACAAATAAATCACAATCCTCTTTACTTGCGGGTTGTGAAAGTAAAAATCGTTCAAACGTTTGTTCCCATGGTAATAGGCTTATGTCTTTTATTTCCTCACATTTTTCCATTTTATAAAGTTTTATATGCCTAAAAAAAAAGAAAAAAAAAAAAAAAAGAAAAAATTACTAGCGTATTAAAAACAATTCTTTATAAAAAAATCAAATCATAAATGGTCATTATAAAAGTGTTGCAAATAGTGATTACATTGTAAGATAATCAAGTGCACATGAAACTGAGTCATGGGTAGTTGAATTTTGTATATTATACAGTTGTTGTTGACAGCAATAATGAGGAAAGCTGAAACGTAAGACTAAAAATTCATTTTCTAGAATTTTTAGTTTTTTTGATATATCAGAATCGTGAAGATCATTAAAATGTTTCCAAAGTACATTTATACCACCATTCCATTCCCATATCCAATATTGTCTTATAAATGTTAATACCAGTGAGTCATTGCCATGAAGAACTGGAAAATAAGAATTACAGACTAATAATATTGATCTTTAAGATATAAACGATCAATATATTTAAAATGTTTAATCAAGTCTATAATTTACCAGACATATCTGATCGTCTATGTCTACTTATTTTCCAATGCGATTTACAAAGAAATGGTAATTTCATTTTAGATACAATAATATAAGGCAAAGAAATATTTAGTTGATTATAATTTTCTGTATATTTTTCACTCAATCTCATAATGTATTCATTATAAAGTAATAAGCATAATAGCTGTGAACCATCAGTTTTAATACATTCATTATTTGGAAATAGAAAAAGACCTAAAAAATATTTTTTAGTAATATAGTAATAAAATTTATCTTGAATTTTTTGTTGCACTTACTTCTGGTTATATTTGACAAGACATTAATACGAATGGATAGATCTTGACGTATAGAACATTCAGAGGATGCTAGTAGTTTTAGTATAGTAATTATGGGAATGACAGAATCTGGATAATTAACATATTCTTTTTCAACCTAAAAAATGATGTCATTTAGGTAGAATAAGAACGACTATTTAAGGAATTATGTAGCATAGATATTATACAATCTTACTAGAGCACTGTTAAATATCTTCAAGATCAACGATAATCCATTTTCAGTAATAAATAACTTGTGTAAAGAAGAATCTGTAAGCATAACGCTAATTTGTACTAATGCTGATTTACGTATTTTAGGATCGACATTCGGCTCATTTAGCATTTCAAGTACAGATAATAAATTACTCCTCTGTAAAAATATTGACTGTATTATTTTTGTATTCACCATATATAAAGTTTGCAATGCGTGGAATAATTTTTAAATGTATGAAATGTAATAAAATATGTAACCTGATAACTGCCTTCAGATTTTTTAAAGACCCTTTGACGATCAAATATACAAAGTGAGCTAAGAGGTAAATCGTGTAGGGATGATAATCGTGGTAATTTTTTAACTGAATCCTTTTCTTTTCCAAGAAGCCAAATCAATCTACAAACGGCTTCGTATCTAATATCCTCATCCGACGAAAATAAGAACCTTAAATTACCTTTCAAAACCTTTTAAATAAACATGTATTTTTTCAAACTATTTTAAGATTTACGAATATAAGAAATGTACTTTTCCAATAATAAATTATAACACATTACCTCGATATATGGCAATTGTATATTAGTAGAAACATCAGGATCAAAGATTTTTGTCACACATTGACCTAAGGTTGAGGAAGGATGAGCATGACATTGTAAAAAAGGCAACACTTGCACTATGGCTTCTAGAGATTTTAACCACCCATTTTCTCCCATCTGTAATCTTCCTTTTAATATGTAAACCAATATTTCTTCGGACATTTCCTTGATCTAACAAAAACATAAATAATTGTTTGCAGATTGAATATCATTTAAGCCAAATTTACTCATAAGATTTCATCTTACCCTTTTGTCATCATGTGTTACACCATAGGATATGATTTCAATTAAGACAGATAATTCAAATAAAAATGCCAGATTTTCCCATGATAACTTTTCTTTGTTATATTCTACTCCTAAAATACTTTTAACTAAGGTATGACATTCAAAATATGTGGCATATTGTATATCAGTATCTGCATTTGCTAATAAACTTAATATTAATTTTGTAGCTAATGTTTGGTCTTCATTAGTTGGAGAATACCTTAAACGTTAAATAAATTATATCGCAATTATTAAGTTGTTTTAACAACGATAAAATTTCCAAATTCATATAATTCAGAAAAAGAATATACCTATTCATATTTTGTAAAAATTCGATAGTTTTCTTAATAATACCAAAATTTTTGTGATATGGTAAACTTAATTTTGAAGCATACAACATTTTTAAAACTTCCGAATGAGATGAATTAGGTGTATTTTTCATTATGTATATAGTTGCTTGTATCGACTTTGTTATCAGTCTTGTTTCGTCGAATGTTTTAATATATATAATTTCATCACTACCTTGAAATTGCTGTTAAGTGTACAACAATAAATCATTAGACTAATTAGGTTTTCTTTAATTAGCTAAAAAAAAAGTTAGAAATTACATACACGGCCATATTCTTGTAATATAGAGTGTAGTTTTGGGTATAAAAAATAAATAGCAGCATCCATTATAGCTACACAGATTGATGTTTTAAGTGATTTAGGGAAGATAGCATCCGATATTTCTAGAGGAACTATGTGGCTTAAAAGTTTCATTGTAATACTTATAAGGTGCAAATATGTTATTCTAAAATCATCTATTGTGCTATAATTTCCAAAATATTCTATGACGTCTCCCAGCATGCCAAATAATAGTTTCATGTCTTCAATTACTTTTAAAGCAATATCATCATTGCATAGCCAAACATTTGGCATGACGCTTATGATGAGTACTTGTACCAGTTCATATATTACGTCTGTTATATACTTAGTACTTCTTAATATAAGTGTTGAATTAATAGAAATACTCAATTGAGATATAACATGTTTTAAAGTTTCAATGCAAAAGGTTGGTATAAGCATTTGTTGTAATTGTAAAATAGAATCATCAATGTTGTCTGATACGCTTTGACTTCTTTCGCTTGTGCCCTAAATAATATACAAAACATTAGTAGGTACATAAATATGTTTATAAAGTATGTAAATACTTACAGTAGATTGATATGCTTGATAATTAACTTCTGGAAATCCTCCATCAGGACTATCTCTTGTTTCAGAAGGAGGATAAACATTATTGCTTAATTTTTCTGCCAACAACTGAAAAATATATTCTTTATCAATATATCATGTCATACTCGAGTATTATAATTAAGTATTAAATTTAAACTGTGTTTATTTACTTTTTGTTTTTTATTTGCAATACACGGTTCACAGTAATAATAGATTCGTAGTCTTAAAGATCGTGTTAATTTGTGAAGTGTTTTCAATACCATTGGTATTATATTTCTAAAATTGGCATTTGTGATATTTGCACTAGATTCCAAAAGATTATGTAATATCTGAAATTTAATATTGTATTATTAAATACTAATTATTAAATATCAATACAATATCATAACACTTTAACGAAAAGCTTAAATAATTACAAAAACAATTGCTGGTCTTTGAAGAAAAACTTCTGCTGGAAAATCCTGCATCATCACGTTTGTTATAAATTGACATGTATGTAATATAAGATTTGCATCTAAGCTATTATTTAGGGCTTCTTCAACTGCTGCTAAGACACCTCTATCTGAAGTGACTAAAGGTTGCCATGGCATGATTAACCATTTAATACCACCTTCAGTAGCTTTAGATATCGGGGTTCCATCTCCACATTCTAATGTTAAGTCAAATGGTACTGTACTATAAATTATATGTATTAGACAAAAGATAGAAGAAATTTCATATAAAACAAAATAAAAAGATTACACATATATAATCATCATACTGTGAAGAACATATTTAGGATATTTACCTGTTCAAAGCAGAGGTAGTAGTAAGCCCACTTTGAGATAAATTATGATCTTCTTTTCTATGTATTCTGTTATTTCCATTATATTCATAATCTTTTATACGTGTTCTATGCCTGTCGTAATCGATAAATCCTATTGTTGGACAGCTAGGATCCTTAAAAAGAAATTTAAATGAAAAATTTGTTTTAATATACTTACAACTATAGCTAAAATTAAAAGTAGATATAAGAACCTTTATAGTTTTTGAATTTGATGATATTGTTTGTAACTTATCTGAACAAAGAACAGCTTCTTCAATTTCATTTAATTTGTCGTACCATTCTGAACCTAATTTCCTTCTTAATTCCTGAAGTTCATTTTGAAGTCTTAATTTACCAAATGTATTTAAGTGACTTCTATCATCTGTCTTACAAAATATATAATAATATGCAATTATAAATTTTTAAATATAATTTTTATTGTAAGATATTATAATTTCTAAGTTATTAGAAGTACAATTATCGTTTGTTAGTATTTGAATCATTGATTGATGGATGAATGAATGAAACTAAATTTTTAAGTACCTTCAATAAACGAAGTAATAAATCCAAAACCTTCTGTGTTTCTGAGAAGGCTTCAAATGAAAACCAGTTAAATAACTTTGTTATTAATTCTTTTCTTACAGCATCGCAATCACAACCAAAACCAAGATTGTATTTTGAAATAATATTATCTAGTGCTCTCAATCGAATTTCCTCGATATTATGACCTGGAAAGATTGATAAATTTTTTGCCCGTGTTTTGCTTTGCTATACCATATAATAAAAAATTGGCGAAGTATTTATATTTACTTAATTTTCTGACATGTGCCGCTGTTATTCCACTCATGTTTGACATCTGCTTAACACATATTGAACTGTCACGTTTTAGGTTAACTGTTCCAACTATTTTGAATATTTCACCGCCAAATATCGTGAGCATTATGGGTAACTCTGGTTACATTTTTATGAAAGGCTACATTCTATCTAAATCTATGTATAAATTTATATTTTTCATGTAATATATAAACGTGATAAAAATTATATTTTTATTACGTGAGAAATTGTCGAAATATTCGATTAAAAGCTTTCGTGTTTATCTTATATTATAGCTTTTAACGTATTAATGTATATGCGACTTTAGTTCATTTATGGTTATATGCCATCTACCGGTGAAAGTACGAAGATAAACTGAAATGTAACTTAAACGTGTGCTCATCTATATACCTTATTATTTAAATTTCCCGCGCACGCGCAAATCAACGAAATATTTGTTCAATCGAATTTGATGCAGTATCAACACGATATAATACGACTTCACCAGGGAAGAAGCAAGTCCATGTTCCATGATTTCCTTAAGGGCGTTTCTATTTAGAATCTTCACTGAGATTTTTTGAGTTTAGCAGACTGAAAAGGAACCCCTCCAAACTATATCCTATAAATGATATACGTATACAGTTACTGCAATAATATGTAATATTTTGACATAAAAGTTTCACGCAAATATAGATGAAAGACAGTAATGTATGTAATAATACATTTATGCGACATAATTTGTGCGTATAGCTTTTTATTAAACTCTAAATATAGGAACATCTTTTTGTTACCTCGAAAAGCACAGATTTTTCATCTCATGCTGTTAATTTCTTTCTTTGCATCTGTAGCAGCTCGTTCGTGGTATTGTCGCCAATGTTGTAACTTTTTATTACAGAATGAATCGTTGATTCATTTCTGTTTAGAGATTTCCCGATTTCTTTATTTGTCTTCCTTTATTCAACATGTAACGATACATTCTCTGTCAGGTTCAATCATTTTCTGTTTATTGCCATTCGTGACTTTCAATTATGGACTGTGGATACGTAATATATAGATGGTACTAAAGAAAGCAAAATCGAAAGTAATTCATTTTGTTCTTCAGACGGGAAACTGGCGAAACAGGTAAAGGAAAGATTTCAGATATTTTTCATAGCAATAATAATAAAATTAACTGAAGGAATTCGGTATTAATAGAAAGTTAATAAAAAGATAGTCTTAATGTCATCGATTCGAAAGTAAACGCAATTTCTTTATCCCAAACAACAGTTCTTACTTTATCATTTTCTTTTAAATGCGAAATTACTTAGTAAGAATAATGGAAATTGGTTTGTCTCAAGTCGACGACATCAAGGCAACAACGACGTTTCGAAAGGACCTTTTAATCACCTCACGAAATTTCAAGGATAATAATTCGAAGCACATGCCTTCCACTAATGGGGTCGGTGTGTAGGTATTACAATCGCATTAATCTCACAACACTGATTTAGATAATTATGTACACGTCATTTAACTGCATATAAACGTACAAAAAGGATTAAAACTAACCATCGAATCGTTGGTAATCGTCTCGGGAGCGTCTCACTCTCTCTTTTCGGTCTCGAAACTTCCTTTTGTTCCGTTTTTCTTTACGCTCCTGTTCAATCCGGCGCTCGTATGAGTCGCTCGGTTTAGCGCCAACTTATATAAATTGTTTTCTCGCGTGAAACAAACGCTGTACATTTTTGATAAGAAGTTTATGCAGGTGTCTGATACGGAGAAGACGTTAAAGCAAAATCGTGGATTATCTTCTCCCTACAAACACGTGTACCACGTTCCCGGGTTTTATGCGAAATTAATTTCTACAGGTAAAAATGCATCTAGTTCTTTGGAATTCACGCGATATATATATATATGTAACTTACAACTTATAAAATAAAAATGAACTTTTATTCCTTTTCCTTTTACAGAAACGATGCATTCTTTACAAGATTCTGGCAAATAATACGTTAAATATACAGAATGTAAGTAAAAGAGAGAGAGTCACATATAATATATATATTAGTTTACAATACTTAAATTTTAATCATATATCGTTTATGATACGAGAACTACAAACCTTTCGCAAGATCATATTAGCGGCATAAAAGTAAGAAGGGAAAAAAAAATGTATTCGTTCGAAATTATCGATTCGGTTAACGTTGCTTACATCGTTACAATTGATTTTAATAAACAACGACCGATTTCTTTGGTTCTTACGCTGCAATACATACAATAGTTACAAAAATGTACGCATATATTAGTACGGTTAAGGACACCTGTATGTGTGAGATCGATGATCTACCGGGTCGTTCGCTATTTTATAAATCAACAGGACATTACAAGTTCAAGCGATCGATAAAACGAATACAAATTTTATTGCTTTCAGAGTTCCGTTGTTCTAAGTAATACGTCGGTATATCGCGCGTGCAATAAGCAGAGAAAGAAAAGGAAAAGAGAAAAGAATCGCGCGATCATCAATATCAATGACATGAAAATTTTACGCAATCGAAATCTAACTCGATCTTACGAGCTGTACTACCGTTTTATTATTTCCGGAGTACATTAATGGTCTATTAAATCGTAAGTAACCACGTTAAATCACTGTTAAATTAAGAAACTTAAATAAACATCGAAGAAAGATTAAATATACGTATATATATCCAGACCGCGAAATATACTTTATCGGTTTAGAAACATTTCTATCGACGCGTTGATGTTGTTGCGTGGCACGAAAGAAGTTAAACTGCGAAAATTCGATTTTATATAGAGAACTTCTCGATGCCAATAGAAGTATACGAAACTTAAGAGCAGTTAAACTTATAACAAAGGATACGACGACACGGTAAAGCTCGTAAACGTCGGAACAGGTGATTGATCGAATCGAAACGAGCTGAGGCGTGAGATTGTATTTTTTAGTGCACGTCTGCATCAAATCGTAGTGAATCGATTACATCGTTTCACGACGATGCGCCAGCCAAGTATACACGTGTATCGATGTCTAATTTCTCGTTAAGGATTGCGTATTGAGGTTTTCTTCGAAATTCCTGCGGCGGTACGCGTCGAACGAAACGTGCATCTTCTCTCCACCGCGTCTCCATTGCTCTTGCTCAAAGAAACGCAACCGTAATTGAACTTTGGTCACTTTTCACGATGTTAAGGGCGAGTCTTTCTTCTTCTTCTCTTTTTCTTTTTTTTTCTTTTGTTGTATAAATTCCATCTTTGTAAAAAAATTACTTTTGGTCTAATTCGTTGATACCGTTTACATGTACTTAGTACACATACCTAATCGGTACACGCAAGCAGTTTCGTGCACTTGAAAAAGCGTGCAAAGATCGGTGAGCTTTTTACGCTCTCGTTTTCATAGTACGAGAGAAAAGACGTCGGATTATTTTGAATTGCCTGTTCAGCCTATTCGACCGGCCGAGATTCGAAGCTTGCGATACATCCTCTTTGGATCTGGGATTGACGTTTCGACACAAGGCAATCCGCGTTTCGCTCGATTGGTTTCGATTGATGGTAAAGCAAGCGTGATTGACGATAAATTGAACGTATTCCTCGGATAATTGTAATTAATTAACTGTTAGCCAACGAGGTGAAACGCTGGCTGGACAATCGGCAGAGCGAAGCTAATTTCAGTCGATGAAAATGTAAGACGCCTGTCGAATATTTATCGAACACAATTTCACGCTAAATTTATCTGTTCGTGGAATCGCGTAGGAATTGTTAGAAATTACCAGCGAGCAATAAATCGAACTTGTTGCGTATATCTAAATAAACGTAGCTGATTGGGCTGATTCTGTCGAACGAATAATACGCGTATCATTGAACGTGGATGTGCGATGAATTTCACGGAATCGTAGACTAACGTTTCTGATAAATTTTGTTGTATTTCGCGTGATAAATTGCACTCGTAAGACGCATTAATCAAACGTGTTCAAAGAAAGAAAAAGAAAAGACTATTCACGACTGGCAACAAATTTCCTCGATCAAAACCACGGAATTAATCAAAACACAGCGATAAAAGAAGCTCGCGTTTCTGTCTTTCGTCTCAAGCAGCTCAAATAGAACGAGAGGCAAGCGTTTTCGAATTGTTTAACGATAAGAATCATACTCTTTGGCAACGTTTACAAGGATTTCAATACCGTGCTCCTATATGTGCGCAACAAACGATGATCAATACCGAGATAACGTAACACAGCATATCTTTATCTATCTTATTTCTTAAATTATTTTTAATTCGTCGCGAAATATTATTAAATCGCGTTTATTAAATCACGCAATGGAGACGCGGTAGGTGCGCTACGTGTTTGTTCGTTATTTTAAACTATATACGTACTATCAGTCAACAACTACGTCTTCAGGCTCGTTCTACGCAAGACAACTTATTGCTTTCTGTTGCACGACATCGCTTTTTTTTACGTAACTAATACACACGTCACTTGTAACAAACGCATCGAATAATTACGCGCATTACAATCAACAAACGAAGGGATAAAATTTCTTCGAAATGAACGTCCAGTTAGACATCTTCGTCGTATTTACTAATACATCGTTAATACGTTTCGATACGTTGATACGCGTTAAAATTTACCTCTGTACAATTTCTGAAATTCACGTTTGCAACGCGGTTACTCTACTTGTAGAAATTATACGAGTTTCCCGCCAACAATGACTTTATTGTTACTATACGTACACGCAAGTTTAAATACATCGATGATACATGTACATCGTGGTTCCGACGATGCACACGATCGTGTACCGAACAATGACACGCGTTAATTATTTCGAGCCTGTTTTTATTTCGACGGATAGCACCTTCATGGTAACATTTTCTTCTTTCGCACGGAACGTGTCCGCCGATTGCGCCCATCAAATATAATAAATCGATCGAGGAAAGCTTCGTAATAATATCACATCGATCGATCGATTGATCGAAAGAATTAAAGATACGTTTAACAGCGTTGAAACTTTAACGGAAGATAAAATTTAACGATCGTTGAATCACCGATTTGATCGGAATAAAAATGCGACGAACGTAGCAGAGCCGACCTTGAGAGCAAATAATTTAGAGGAATAATTAAAAAATGAACGATATCGTTTCTCGCGTAATTAACGACCATCCGTCACAGGTGCGCTATAATTCGCAATGAAGCGCGCTACACAGGATGAGCGTAGACGATTTGAACAACGACACGGTTCTATCCGAATATTCATAAACGACGATATCGTGGATGTGAGTCGTGTCATCGTATTAACGTTTCGACTGCTTACGACTTCCAAATTCGATTTCCTCGAACGTTGTTCGGAATTTTGATTCGCTTCGAAGGATCTGGCGTTCCGACAGAAACGCCAACGCGTCCCTCTCAACGTTTTCGTTTGTCGACGCTGCAATGCATGGATAAGAGTTCGATGATCTTCTTAACCCTTCGCGAGCTGGCTAGTTTAAACGATTGAATCGGAAGAACACACTTAAAAACGATCGCTTAACACTACGTTAGTGAACATCGAAACTTTTTCTACTTTGTTTAAAACGACGACGAAATTACGCGCTCCGGACGACGACTTTTAAAGTCTCTAAAAAATGCTTAATTTTTTTGCTCCTTTTCATTTTTGTTATTCTAAAGATCATAAGGTTGACTGTTTCATATTTTCTTCTTTTTCTTTTTCGCTCTTTTCCTTTTTTTTGTTCTTTTTCAAGCTTTATCCTTCTGTCGGACGCGAAAGCTTGTCTCTTTAGGCGATTAAGAAGGGTTAAGAAGCATCCGTGCAGCGAAAGGGTTACGTAGACAACGACCAGGGTCGACGATCATATATGCAGTTAAACAATCGGGCCCGCGGTTCGTTATCGCGGCCTAATGATTTTCAAGTAACAACACAATAATTAGGGAATTAATAAGACTCCTGGAGGGAGGGGTAGGAGAAAGAGCAACGTTTCAACGGAGCGTTTTGGTACAGAGTGGAAGAACGAGATTCGACGCTACGGAGAGGACCGAATCTCTTTTTCCTCCTCATTCATCTTCTCCGTGTTTCTCGCTCCGTTGTTCCTTTTTCTCCTATCCGCGTTATTAAACATCTATCGAGGTAAGGAGAAACGTGGGTAATCACGACAGAAAACACATACACGGTATACGCTATTATAAAAAATAATAAATATCATTGAAACGTGAATTACACGATCGGAAACGCGACGCGTCGGCACCCGAGCGATTTCGAGGTGTCGATGATCGCGTTCCCGGTTTAACAATCTTAGGACATCGACAACGATATAATATTCCTTATGTGTACGCGTGTACGCCTGTAT
This sequence comes from Bombus pascuorum, assembly GCF_905332965.1. Classification (NCBI taxonomy): domain Eukaryota; kingdom Metazoa; phylum Arthropoda; class Insecta; order Hymenoptera; family Apidae; genus Bombus; species Bombus pascuorum. The sequence goes on from NC_083490.1 coordinate 6,189,080, forward strand.
CTTGTGTCAGTATTTGTGTGTATTTGTGCGCGAGCACGCGTCTCCACTTTGCCTCCGGATAATATCGTTTCCTTCGCCGATAGAAATCGATCAGCGTTAAACCTACCACCTTCTTCTCGTCCATTTTCGCAACACGATTTTTCCTGTGCTCGCTGTGTACTTGTGAGAGTGATGTAAGTATGTGTAGGAATAGATATATTAATACGTAGAGAACTAAGCTATCTATGACATTTTAAAATACTGTCTGGATCTTTGTCGATAGAATATCGTCCTTTTTCTTTCGGTTCAACGTTGCTGTACAGTTGACGACGATCGCGTGGATCACGATCTACGCGTTCCCTTTCGTTCGATTTCTCCTATTATTTCGCGATCCATACGACCGTCGATACGATTATCGTCTTAGCAAAACCTTATCTCCTATTCGCCGATTTGTATGCACGTGTATATATTATATAATATATATATATATATATATTATATATATAATACATATATCTTGTATATACAATATATATATACATATATATCAATTTGTATGTATATTATGTATATAAGATGCGGTAAATGTGTAATAAATTAGTTGTTAATGTTATCGTTTCTCTTTTGTTACAGTTATACTTACGTCGCGCCTCGTTAAGAACTAATGATATGTATTCGTTTTGAACTATAGCGTTTAGTTTGATACGGCCCTAAGGTAGTCGGTTCGATCGCACGCGATCCACCAGAATTTCGGCAATCGGTTCGATTCATTCGAGATTCGATACCTGAGCTACGTACGGGCAGTCTTGCTTAGTGAAAACGTCGATCGCGAAATAAGCCCACTCGAGTTTCACTGAATTTCCTTGTCGCATAGTCCGCGTCTAAATAGATCGAATAAACATCAAACGCAGAGAAAATATATATCGCGCGTAATCCTATGAAAAAGTATTCGTGTCGGGGAAATTTGCAAGCGCTATCTACAATTTCTCGATCGTCTACGACGAAGAATAACAAAGTCGGCTGATCGGGGGAAAATATTTTCTTTAATCTACCGTGCCCTAGCAACTTTTCTACTAAAGAAGCGCGTTTTCTGCTTCCTTCGGGGCTAGCCGCTTTGATTACACGCTCTCCTACTGAACAAATCATGAGAGTGGCAAATATTATATTAACCCTCTTTCTCGGTACCAAGCAACTTCCACTACTATGGTTATTTAACCAGGATCTGCTCTTTTGACTGAGCTACCAATATCAACAGCGCGCCACGTCTCTAAGTAATCGCCTAGCTGAGCGTCAAGCGCTACTCAAAATTGCGCAACTTCGACGATCAAACGTTAAACGTTGACTCATCGTAACTCGCGCAACGACTACAAATAATCGCGGTAACGTGTGTTTACGTTTATTTATAACGCTTTCATTTACCGAAGGACGTACTGTAACCGATAGGCGCTTCGGAATAAATGCAAATTACACGAGTTCGCTTCGACATGGATCTTAAAAGTCTATTTCTCTCTGAGAATCGACATTTTTGAAACGATTGTCCTACGAAGTTTCAGTTTTTTTAATTATGTCAGCATCGATGGCGAGAGCAGATACTACACTCTTGTTCTGTAAGCATTGGAACACCTGTCAGCTTCACGCGAAACTTGATAGTTATAGGTATTTATTATATATAATTATAATTATACTAAAATATCAAGCAAACGATTATGATCAAACAGAATTTTCTATTCGCGCAAGCACGCGATCTGACAGATGTATGTGAAAAGCAAAAATCCATGAACTCTATCTGAAAGAACTACACGTTGAGAACAATCGTATCATAATTTAGCAATCGTATTAGCGATTTGACAAATTACCTCAGGCTGTAGATTATTTTGCTTTAACTTTAGGTCAAATAAGACGATTACCTGATTTGTAACGTGTAAAATCTACTTCTAAAATCTTGCTTGCTTTATATCATACGACTAAACATATTATTGTTATGTAAACGAAGCTACTTTTAATTTACAACTCGCAGAAGGTAAATTTCAACTTTAAAAATAGCTCAATCGCGCAAGACAATGTCCACGTAAATAATTGTCTAATTGTTGAAACAAATCAAAATCAATAAGAAATCATTGAAGCTCGCTTCGAAACGGATTTAAAGATCGGCGAGAATGCGCGTAAGCTTCCACATATCGAAAAGAAGAAGAAAAGTTGTCGACGGAGAAGTAAACAAGGAAGCAAATGAATAAAAATAATCGGGACATTGTTTGTAGCCGCGATCGTCCCTGCGGTCTGTCGCGGTGGTGAAATTAATCGAGCCGATAGGAAAGGTCGTGGAAAAACGGAGGGGAAAGTGCGGAAAAGCGAAGCCGAGACTGTCGACTGTCGACGGGGAATTTTATCGAGGTCCGGATTTACTGCACCGCGGGCTGCGTGTACCGAGATGCAAATTTCGCCGGCTTGCCCTTTAGCGTTTTATCGAATCAACCTTCGGCCGATTAGGTGGACAACGATTTTTAACGGGTCATCGCACAATAGCCTTTTGTGCTCTGTCAAAGGCCAGTCTCTCGGGGGCCTAGCGAAAATGCGAGCCGGACAAAAGTGGCATTGCCTCACGGCGCTTTTTTTCTCCGGCTTTTTCGATAAAATGGCCCATTGTTGTGTTTCCATCTTTCTTCTTCCCCGTTCCACTTTCTCTTTATCCCTCTCGTTTTTAACTCGCTCTCCTCGCGACGTCGATGCAATCATTTCCCGCGAGCTTAGCTTCATTTAGCGCATATCCGCTTCAAAAATAAAATTCCACGTTTGGCTTTTTCGCTGTTTACCGTTCTTTCCTTCATCGCGTGGATTTCTAACGTAATCGTTTGTACACTTGTTATATTTGTCGATCGATTGCCATATATCGTTGATCCGATCAACGAACCTCCTTATTATGTTCATAAATCACGCGACACATTGGGGTGGTTCACGTGTAACGGAGGGGAAAACATCGGCTTAATACTGCTTTTATTTCGCGGATTATCTTCAATCTACTGGAATAACAAAATATCTTCGTTTACTTCTAATTATCTAACTTGTTCGCTTTCGTGTAACTTTGTTTTTCCACGGCTACACTTCCGCTTTTGATAATTCACTCTTCTAACTTCCGACTCGCTTTCAACCTATACAACTGTGGTAAAAAGAAAGTTAAGAAATGATACCTTACGTACGAAGATCTATTAGTAACTTTGAATTAGATACTTTTCACCATTGTTACCAACGATTAACTAGTTTGATACGTATAGTATGTTTATTCGTTTCACTCTTGCAAAATAGAATTCCGTTCTCTAAAACTGTAATACGATTATCGATAAAATAAGCTTTCAAATTCGTCTTTCTGCTCGCCACAGTATGTACTTTATGATAATTCTCGACTGGATATTTTTTTTATATACACAGACTATTTTTAGCGAATTTGCAAGTCGAAATAAATCGATTAAAACAGGTTTGATTTGTTGTCTCTATATATCGCATATAAGTTGAACATTTTCTCGGGAAATTCACTTTTGCACTACTCTCGTCCGATTTTACACAGAGAATACCGTTTACGAGTAATATTTGCCGTTACTACTGAAAAATTCACTTTGTATCTGTTTGCCATTTTGCAGAAATTATTCGGAACAACGGGAATTTCGAGCTTTGCCGATACTCTGTTTGCCAGAAGTAAACCCTTAAATAACGAACCGCGATAAAAACGTAATTTGCAATCGCAAATATCTGAATTTATATATTTCGTTTACCGAAGCTATAGTACGCATTAGATTTCGTAAGAAAATATTTCTAATACGATTTCCCAATGAAAATTCATTAGACAGCGAACAACGCAGGCTAATCTTCCGATGTAAAATTCAGTGAAATCGAGTGGCGAAAGAATCGAGAAATTCCGTTTCCCTGCGTTTCGTGTTATTATTTTCCTACGTAAATGAAAAAGGTATCGAGCCTCGAAATTGTGCTTCGATCTTATTCTTCGTTCGGTGTGTAATGTCGTGGATCGACACTGAGAACACCGGACAGGCAATTCTTGATATGTATCGTTTCCAGCGCGGCTTATTGCTTAACGTACCACGAGGATTTAAGATCTAGTTTTCTTAATTCTATTTACACGTTTAACTCGCCCCTTGCGGATCAATATCAAATACTTTACCAGGCGAGTATCGATGGTCCGTAGCATCTTGAAGAAACGAAACGTTGGTAAATGAAAAACCCGCGGATATATTTACGCAAATTCATATTTTTACGAAGATAATTAAAAAAAAAAAAAAAAAGAGAAATGGGAATTTGGATAGAGAATCGTTTTATCTAGTAAATATTAAAAACGGTGCTTTACTTTGGTTATTTTATCTATCTTCGCAATGTTATGCGAATTCTGTGCATCTCTGCATCCGCGGATCTTCTATAAACGCATAAAACTCCGGAGTCTACCGATAACGATCGATATCCGAAAAAATAATGTCTCGCTTGTTGGAAAATCGGCGATTTTCTCTATGGAAATGTCGCGCGATGTGAACATTTGTCAGTTGCGTTTAATCATAACACGACGGCGAACACTTCAATTTTGAGAAGGGATCATCGATAAAATTATCGATGAAAGTTCCAATGAAAGTTCAGAATATTCAACGAAACTGTAAATATTAGGATGGATCGATGTTTCATTGAAAATCACTCGGATAAATGAAAAAGAACGTGCTCTCACAATGCGCATCAAACTTTCGAATTATCGCGATTAAATGGCCACGTTTCGTTTACGATCGTCCAAACCAAACGTTGAAACTTATATATCGCGTTTTCATATCGTTTCGTGGTTTAATTATTTCCCTGGATAACCAGGCCTCGTTACGATAAACGAATGATCTTTCCCATCGCTTTGCCGCTCCTTTTACGGTTCCGTTAAATCGCGATAAACGAGGCTTATTATTGATTCTCTTCGGCCTATTATCTTGGGATTGTCGGTGAATTGTCTGCGATATCCTTTTGCTTCGAAGAGACTATTAATAAATAAATCGATTGCTCGGTGGAACTTGATGTTTCATCACGATTTAACGAAAGATTGCCATTGTATATAATAAGGTTTTGTCATTGTGCAAAACAAAGGAAGTTGAAGCGATCTAAAGGCGACGTATAAACGGAAACGTTTTGACTTTTCTTCGAGGAAAGTTGTTTGGCTTGGAAAATTCATAAAGCTGATACCGTAGCCTCGTAGCTTCCTTTCGATCGATTCGCCTTAAAAATGAATAGTCCAGTGTTTGCGCGTTGGTAGCAGTTTACTTGCGTTTTAGTAAAATATTTGATATCTCGTCATTACTCTGTCAACGACACTCGGTCTCGTCACACCGTTTGTAGACAAAACGGAGGAGTTGTGTGTACACGATAAACAAGGTGTATGTACATACGTCATTCATATCTTTTGATCACAGAAACATTATTCGAGAGTCGATTACACCGCTGTCCAGATACACTTCCACGCGAATACGTTTACGTGCTGTTGCTTCAAAAAAGAAAATAATATCCAATCGACTTTTCCTCAAAGTTTGGTGTTTCTCCCATTCCTAGTAATTAGACAAATTTGTCGAGCCAATTTTCTCAATAATACTTTTCATTTAGGTAATTCTCCGATTCCGATAACAAGAAGGAGATTAATTCATTGGCAGAAAAACTTATTCGACTTCCTTGTAATTTATTTAGGGGCAATATAAATTAAACGGAACGATCAACCTGTAACGAATTAAACGTATTCTCTTGCTTCTTCCGTTTTCTACGTTTTGTTTTTCTTGTCGTTTCGTTTTATTCGTCTTGAAATATTTATTACATTTTAAAATGGATCTACTTTTATTTCGAACAACGAACGCATGTCTTTTTACAACCTTCAACATCTCCAGAACCACTCGCGTGCGTCCGACTTTTACCGTTAAAATTCTCATAAAGTTGAACTTTGAAACATCGGTTAAAACATAGCCGAAATATCGTCAAATTCTATCGATATCTCTATCGACATTCAAACAAGTACAAGAAAATGTTCATGCACGTCGAAGCTTAATTATCAGCGAATTATGAGTAGGACAGAAATTTTAATATACAATAATAAACAAAGACATTTGGATTTATTCTCGTATATGATCCTTTATTAAAATAACGTAAGCAGCAAGTGGACTAAAAAATTGATGGAAGCCAGTGCATGGCATTAGTAATAATAGAGAGTTTTTCGAAGAGCAATATAAACGTGGTACGAGACGGGAGAGACAATAAGCTCATAATTAAAAAAAAAGAGAGAAAAAATGTCACAGAAATTTATCCTTACAGAGGAATACTCGATTATCCGAAGGCAGCCTTTTTACCCCATTTTTCATTTTATTTCTAGGTAACTGGAAGTAGTCGCGCGAAGATAATTTGCTTCGTAAAGAATAGGTGGACAGCTCGACAACCGCAACCACTAACTATTATGCAACTTCCAATAACGTCCGTTTAAATTCATCACCATATTTCTGGCGGAGGAAAGCTTTCACCCTCTTCTTCTCTCCATCTTCGCGAGAATCTCGCCGGTAGCACCGTCTTTTAAATAAATCAGCAGAGCTTTCGCTGAACACTGACAAGAAAGAGAAAAGAAGAGAAGAGAAGAGAAGAGAAGAGAGGAAAATAGAACGACGATGACAAGGACGAAGACGAGGAAGAAGGGAAAGATAGCTGCCGGCTCGAAAGAGCTCCCGAAGCGAAGGTTGGAGACACACTTTCATCGGGTCTCGAAGAACTTCTGGCTGGCGGCATTACCGCGATTCAAGCGCATCGTGCAACTTGATAAAAAGCATCCAGATCCGTCTTGAAACACCTCCCGTTGGAAGCTACCTCGAGGAAGGATTTACGCCTTGATCGAGGGGGATTGATTTAATTCTGTAAGTGCCTGTAACCGCGTTACTGCGAGAAAGAAACCTCTGCTTGAATTTGTAACGAAAGAAGGGACTGTATCCGTCTCTAATTCGCTTGGTAACTACGCCGATGCACGAACACTTTCATAGAAAACGAGAGAGCGGAGAAGTTCTTGTTGACGTAGGATAACCTTGGAAAAACGAGTTGCCCGGATAAGATTATTACTATCGATAGGACCAACTTCAATATGTACATTCCCGTACATATATGTTTGCTTAAAGAAACGTAAGTAAACGCGAAAAATTATTTGAAAAATTATGAAAACCTCTAAGAATAACTATTTCTTTAGGAACGTTAAACTACAAAGAACCCGTATATTTAATATCATAATGGTCGATCAATTCCGAATAATCTTGTCAATTTCACACGATAAAATTAATTCTCTTCTTGTCTATGTATACCTGTCGCGTTTTCCCATTACCATTTTCATCAATTTTCTTTCCTAAAGCGATCGTAGGGTTTACTCGAGGGTTCAAACTGCTGCTTTCTTTTATATAATTATTACAAGTCAGTATATAATTTATCGAGAATCAACGTTCGAATACACTTACGATATGGTTACCTTAGCTCGTCATTCAATCAGAACGAACGTCCTCTTGGATATATTTTCGGTTAGAAACTTTGCATGAAACACGACGTCATCTTGGCGTTTAATTCGGGAACCTTTGAAGCAAACTTCCGGACTGGAATGGCTTGAAGGATTATACGTGTCAAGGAAGAAGGATCGAGAAGCGTTAGAAGAATATTGTCTCGAGATGATCAATGGTATTTGAAGCACAGAGGCTGATGCACGGAACGATGTTGCAGAAGTTATGCTCGTGCTTTCACCGCTGCTTCCAAGGATGAAAGGATTCTTGGAAGCAGTATGTAACTTCCCAAGGGAACTACTTTCGCACAATCTGCGTTTGATGAAAATTTTGCATGAACATGGCTCTGGAAAATCGGTATTAGCACAATCGCCAGACGCTATATGTATATTTTCTCTCGTTAAAATAATAACCGAAATTGCGCCTTTCTAAAGTTTTGTCTCGCGCTTTGTACAATCACAAGCCGCGAATAGACGAACCTGCGTTTTTAATATATCGCGATTTTAATATATCGAATCTAAACTCGAGCGCAAACAAAGTCGCACGCACGCACGACGAACATACGTGTGATTGATTGCACGATCGATACTTCGGAAGACGAATCTAAGCATTAAAATAAAGAAAACGCACATTTTGATATGTAACGAACGATATGTAACAATAGATGCAATTTCGATGTACCGATTGCTTACAATTCCAGCCAATTCGTGTCGAGCGATATTGTTCGTTTATGCTTTAGACAATGTCTGGACACGCTTCTGCATATGTAATCAAGAGACAGCGAATTTTTATGTATCTCCAGAAATTAAAAATTTTGCAAGATCGCGGAGAATGCACGCTATATAAAATATCCAAACTATACTTCCTACGATACTTGTTAGGTAAAACAATTTTCTACCGAGTATGCACTTTTTTAAATTATATTCTCAAAGATACGAGTTTTCATAAAAATCCGCAATCTAGCGATCGACGTTAAAGCGCGCAGTAATACGTATGTTGCAACACGCGACATTCTGATCGTTCCCTTTAATCATCCACAACTCGAAAACGCAAAGTACACAGTTTATAATAGTATAGTTGTATAACGTTCTGTTATTTATTTCAACGCGTAGATTCTTGCCGCGAACTATGGACGCGCGTTTATGAATCATCTGCTATTGTATCGTCGTACCATTTGGCCTCTTTTTCGCCAAAAGAAAATCAGAAAGAGAAAGGAAAATGAATTGGAAGCAACGGCTTGGATACGAGTAGGTCCAATTGCTTTTAATCTGTTGGAAATCCTTTCGGAGAGTCGACGGGATCGTACGGTATGTTTTATGCAAATGTCACGGTCGATACACGTAACCCCGTAAATCCCTTTCTTCGACGCAAGCCTGTTTTCACCGAGCAACGTTGTGCAGCACGTGGCAAACTTGAACCTCGCGGAAACGTTTCTTACGATCGCTTCACGCCAGGGAATTTCCCACCGAGAGACATCGCTCGCATTTATACGGACGATTCTCCACTGTTCTCGTTCGTTCGTTCGATCTCTCTCTCTTTCTCTCTCTCTCTTCCGTTCTCCTTCTCTTTCTTCGTTTCGAGAGGCAAGCTTCGTTACGCTTCGAAGCGTTTCAACCACGTTGTCGATCGTCGTTGCCGATTAAACGTGCGTGGGGAAAAAAGGAAAAGAAATCTCGTCGAAGAAAGCCACTCACGGCTTTGTACGATTAATTTTAAACGATGTTCACGGGCGAAAGGATCGCGTTTCAACGAGAATGCACTAGTTTTATTTCGTTTACTTCACCGGCAACTCGGATAAAAAAAGCTCGCGCGCTGCTTCAGCTTATTCTCGTTTACGAATCTCGCCAAATTTTCTGGGTGGTATTCTCTACCGAATATCGATTTCTCGTCTCGTTGAAATTATTCAGAGACGAGCAGGGCAGTAGTATACGTAGTACTTGAATGAAATATCTTACGCGTCGTAACTCTCCATTCATTCAAGTTAGTAGTTACAGTGACTAGAAAATTTGCCACCACACAGTCTTATTATCCGATGAAACGTTATCTTACCAGATTCTACGCGTGTAATGTGCTTGGATTTAATTAATCGTTACGTAGGTAAATACTATAATTATGCCAATATCTTTCGTAGTCACTGTAAGTCGTTGACTCGGGAAAAACGTATCGCGCGTCCAATACATCTAAAAAATCTGTTTATGAATTTTATCTCTATTCGACTTACCGTAGCTTCTCACTGTGAGTTTCAACTTTTTGCAAAGCTAATTTGACGCTCTGCCAAGCGTTGCGCTTATTCGCATTTTCTTGCGGAACACACCATTCGCGCGATGTACGATAATACCAATGCATACTTGATATCAGTATGCAACGTAAACCTCACTGCTGATAAAATACCGAGATAAGTTGTTCGAGAAGAGCAAGATTTGCAAAATGTGCCATTGTATACTGTAAAGTAAAGCTTAGAAAAAAAAAAAAAAGAAAGAAAAGAAAAGAAAAGAAAGGAAAAAGATCTCTCCGCGTGAGAAGTGTATCTGGAAGAGTAAGAAGCACCAGAGTATGAATCGTTGATAAATCATTGGTAACGTCGTTTATCGATCGACGAGTATAACGGTGCGTGACGTTAGAGTAAAGTGGTAAGTATCACGGCTGAATCGCGATCGAGAATCGTTGAACCGTTCATCGAGTTCACCTACACGCGAGTATGATATGTTAATTCCGTTTTAACGACTAAGGGGAGCCCACGAGAGAGTAAAAAACGAGACGAGGTTCGCGGACCACCCGGTGACTCTCGACTGCTACTGGATTCCGGTTTCGCTGTTTCGCTCGTTAACGTCTTTGGTTTCGTTCGCTCCGTCTGACTTGATTTGCGGTACGTGCCCCTCAAGTCGAGACCGCGTCGATTTCCTTCTTGCCGGGCCCTTCTTGACCCGCTCTGTTCGATTCGATTCTGCGAGTTTGTCGAGGAAAAGGAACGAATGGATTTGATTATCCCAGCAGTATCGGGCTACCACGTTGTTATCAAAACTTTTCGAAATGCCTTACGAGGTCCCCTTTAAAGCGTTAGCTTCTTCAATCTCGACTTCGATTCGGCCTCGTTCCGAACGACATAGTTTTTCGATCGAGTCACGAGGATATAATCGAACCGGCTAATTATTTCTACGAGAGCTTTCCTTTCCAATTAAAATTTCTCATTTCACCATTATTTTGCTCTCCAGTTAAATGTGTCGTATTTATAGAGCCATCTCTCCTACAAGAAGATCAACTTCTCCGATGTTAATACGAATTTCGAGATATCAACGAGCGATAGAATTTGAATTCGTAATGGAAAATACGTTTCCTCGTTCGTTTAGCTTTTATTCGCTTGGAAATTAACTTTAATTACATTTGTTCCTCGAACAAAATGTTAATAAAAAACTTACATGCAAGTACCTCGTACATCGTGTTAATCGTACGTAGATTCTTTGCTTTATTCAATCGAGTTTATTACAGTTTATGTGTAGTTAGTTTTCAAATACGATAATTCGTTGTCGCGAATCGATAATCTTTCTCCTACTTAATTAGAAACAGGCAATAAACTCGCAACGAACGTTTTCACGGCACATCAATTAGTATTCGGAGATCTCGTCTTCTCGTCCTATTTTTCCTCCAACAATTGTGTTCCAATTCTTCGTTCGAGCGAGATGTTCGTTAGGACGCTTCGAAATTTTCCTATCCAACTCGCGTAAGTCAACGACCAGATTCGATTAGAATGTAACAAGGATCTTGAAGGCAAAGTGAAACGTGCCGGTCGAAAGTTTCGCGAAAGAAAAGTTTGAACAGCCTTTTCCGTTCACCGATTAGTACCGAAAGAGAATCGATCGAATCGACGAGAATAAGTCGAAGATATCGTGGAACGCGACGACGTCGTCGTCGTCACGCTGCTTATTAAAAGTTTCAGAGGGACATCTTAGTCTGGAACTGTACTAATGCACATCGATATCCATTTGGTTCGATTGCGCAACACCGATCTCTACGGTGACTCCTGGCAAATGTCAACGTTGTACTCGATTTTAGTTCTTCCATGCCACGGTTAACGAAGATATACAGTCAGTCACAAAAGTCTACGTACACTGCTTACACATCAAATACGTGTTACAGTAAAAACGTTAGCTTTACGAATTTTGTTCATGCATTAAGATAACATATTTTTCAAAAGGGGCATGATCCATACGATTTCACCTTTGTTACAAAAATTACATACGATTTTATGTCTGTATGAAATCATGAAAATAGTAGGTTTCGTATTGTACGAAATATATCGTAGTCCTCGAATTTTTATCACTTTAATATCGCTTTCACTTTACGATGTATTAGGTCGTCTCAAAAATTTCTTTCGTTTTACAAGGAAATAATAGATGCACGAGATCGTTTGTTTTATATTATTTTATTGAATCACGTTTGATCCATTTTGTTCTATTGAGATAAGGACCGTAACGTTTGAGAGACTAGGTTTCATGTTTATGTAAAGATGCATTGTTGTAAAAGACACGTTTGGGACAATTTAATAATGAGATTTGTAATATTTGAAAGAAGAAAGTTTATGTATAAAATAAAAATGAGAAATCAGGCGTATTACCAAGAATTTTTTTATATTTTTCTCGAATCAAAATTATTTCTTGAGAATAGAAAAAATATAATTTCGTCGAAAAGTAGTTCCTAGTCTACGTATTAATAATAATTGTATGGATACATAAGCATAAATAATATTGCAAAATTCGATACACGCACGTAGACTCTTGTCATTGGCTATGTATTTTTCTCCGAAAGGGCCAACTTTGTGATTTTAAAACGCAGCATTTTATTCACAGTTCTTCTATTTACCAATTTTATTTATTTAATCTTCTTTGTCAACATCGTGTTTATGAATTTCCATTCCCACGCTCTTCGTAAAATTTTTAACGCGGTGTAACTGGCCCAACGAATCGCATGTATGTATATTTGATAGCGTTTTTAACATCGTTTAGCCCATAAACCGCTTTATTTTCTCAGTTTATGTTCGTTTCAGTGAAGTGAATGAACTTATTGAAGTTATTGAATTTCAAGCGCCTTTGTAGCAAAAGTAGGAAATGTTAGGAACATTAGATGGAAATATTAAAAGCTTAAATCCGACTTTGACTTAATCATTTATAAGAAAACTTCCTGCCCTTTCGACGTGCAAAATTAACTGCGCGTCTAAAGTGACCCACTTGTAAAGGATCTACATACTATTTTCGTGGATAAACGTTGATGTGAATTCTCATTAAAGTATTTAATGGAGCAAGAAAGTTGTTTCGAAAAACGAAATTCGAACAATGTTTCACGATTAAAACAGCGGTGATTCTGTCACCGTTTTACGTTCGCCTGTCATGAAACAATTACTACTTGTTTCGTGATTTCTTCGCATTACGAAAGTTCATTTTCTTCTCATTTCTTCGATCTGTGTTACGAAGCGGCTTTTTAACGAATTTCATGCAGCACTGACATTATCCTCTTTTTTCTATTTTTTTTTTTTTTTACATAAACAAATAGAAGCAATGGCCCACAAATAATACTATCACTTTGATTGCACTTGTCCCGCAGGAATATTATTTTGTCGATAAACAAACATACTGATTCGACAAAAAGTTTAATAGTCAACGGGGCGTATAATTACAGGCGATTAAATAAATATCTTATGTTCGAATGAAAAATTACCAGCCCGAAAATCGATTCGAATAAGCGATATGGTGCATTTAAATGCGTCATTTGCTGATTGGCCGGAAATGTTACCGGAACCGCCGTTTTGTACTAAAATTTATCGATGTCATTAACGAGTTTGTAGCATTCCTTTGACAATTCCACCATCAATTGACCATTAAATTTCCGTAAATCTATATCACGGATATACAACGCAGAAATGACTTCGCAGAAATTTGGTTATCGAGCTCGCTAAAAAATGTTCACAAATGTCAGTTACACAAATCCACCGGTTAACCGCAGGAAACGAAACGAGGTTGTCGGTTTTCCGCTTGTTTGCAGGATAATTTTCTTTGAATCGCTGTCTAGCGAAAAACCTGAGCTTACAAAGTCCACGTAAATACGATAAACGAGCGGCAACAAAGATCAATGGTAATAAAGAATGGACGTGGACGAGGAGCAGGGCAAAGCAAACCATAATACTCTTCTACGTATACAGCGGCGCGTAAAAGAAAGTTTAAAATCGATACATTATGAATCTTAATAATTTTTGTACCAAATAATTTTCCATTATATAACAACTATATATTCTGTCTTATTCTTATTAAAAATAAAACGCTATTACAGAAAAAACTATATTGTCCTTTTATCCTTCTTATTTTATAAACTTTCTTTCATCCAACATTGTACGGAGGAAATTTTACAAATTACGATTTTCCAGAATCGATAAACTCTTTTGGGGGTAAACATATTTGAGGATAAATGTGAGAAAGTAAACGGTCGATCGCGATTAAAACTGCCCGACATTATTCATTGTTAAATTATCGTGCAGCAAATGATCAATTTATTACACCGTTTATGGAACAGATTTTATCCAACATCTTCGTAATAAATATTTGAAGGAAAACTCATCGCGTTTCGAGGAAACAAGCTTCAAGTGCAATATTTAGAGCTTAATATCCGCCGCTGAAGGAAGTGCAGCTTCCGCCTGCAGCGATAGTTGACGACGGATGTATTTCGCACCGCGAATGCATCGGAGACCAAACAATCCTCCTCTTCTTCCTGTTTTTTTTTCTCCTCCACTCTCATTTAAATCTTCGCAAAGAGGAACGGTGCTTGGAGACTGTGCTCGCGCCACGGATGCTCCAGCGCGTAAAGTGCTGTCCTTGATTCGTTTCAAAAAGGATCTCTTTGCGGTTTAGCGAAAAAATAACCGTCACGTCGCTGCGCCGTTTTCCGCTTTCACAAGGCGTCCAGGGCACGAGTGTTCTCCAAACAAAATGACAATTCGACCGACGTAAACTCTCCGGGAGAGAAAAGATTCGCAATAGCATGATAGCAAAGAGAGAGAGAGAGAGAGGGAGAGGGAGAGAGAGAGAGAGAGAGAGAGAGGGAGAGGGAGAGGGAGAGAGAGAGAGGAACCGATTCCAGTTAATCGTGGAAATTCGCGTTACAGAAACAGCGTTCTTGATCGATCTGCATCGCGAACCAAATATCTTGCACGTACAAAACGTCTATCAATTACTATCCTGACCACCTGATCAGCTGTTCTAGCTACGGTATGAGAAGAGCATCGCACGACTTACCAAGTTCACTAAACATACTATACAGAAAGGAAACCTTCGCAGGAAGGTTCTAGTCTTCTCGAAGGATATTGGTTTTTGCTACCTGCTATAGATATATAGATATGTGTTTGTCCCATTGATTACTTTCACCTTTCACATTAAGCAATGTTATAACCTTGGAAAGTAAGTGCCACGTCAAACTCGTGATTAAGAAAAAGAGAAAAAGATGAAAAAGAAAAGGAAACAGAAGATTGCTCGTTTGATCCGAACTATAGATTTCCATGCACTTGTAAGAGATTAGACAGAGCAAAGTTAGACAGTATGTACGTGGTACGAAAAAGTATACAAAATATTCAAAGTATAATGGTTCGCGTAATATATAATAAGTAGAATGATTCCTACATTTCCAAAAATAAGAATTTACATAAAAACCCATAGTGATAGTACGTTTAAGATTCGCTGTAGTAAGACTCGGAAATGATTGCTGGTCGAATCGAAGATCGAACGTCCGGATGCTCCGAGAATATTCTAAGAACGCTCGAACCATGTTTGTTCGATTCGCTCAACTGCACGACTGCTTTCATGGAATATTGTTGCAAATGTTTCATTCAGTTTAAAGTTTAAATGACGAATAAACGTACCGCAAGGACAATTAAGGGACAAATCATGCGAAACTAGTTGCTACCTGGGAAACGTGCCGCGGGGTGGAAATCGAAACAGGAGTTATGTCTGTTTTAAGCATAGTTCTGACGGGCTTCCGTTGTCGAATGGAAATTCGACGAGTTGCCTGAAGAGAATTTCGAGCTAAGTTAAAGCTCCTATCCGTACCGAAATCAAGACCTACGTGCATACGTAAGCGCGAGCAAGGAAGAAAGAAATGAAAATGATTTTCCATACATCCTTTTGACACGTGCGCCTTGTAATTTCCTTTACGGATACATTACGCATTATACGACTGTATTGCAAGTAATTATTTACCAATATTACATCGTAGGGGAGAAATCGAAATATATCGATAAACAAGAGTCTCCTGCACAATTTTGGATTAAAGTCGGATTATACATATAACAGCGGTTAGAAATTCTGGTAAAATTACTTGAAACACGATTACAAAGGGTCTCTTTTGTTGATGAAATATATACGTTTTCTCGTTCCACGCAAACGTTAGATTAAACATTTTCCCATGCGAATAAACAGATTTTCTACTTCGTAACTTAAAATTAATTAACGTTCCGTTCTAATTAAGTACACGTTGCAGTAACAAGAATATCTCATTTATAATAGAAATTTATGTGGTTAAACTATTAGTACGGCCGTCTTGTGTAACTAATATAAATGGAAAAGTTCATAAAACCGTGATATTCAACCGTGTAAATCTTATGATCGTCCGTCACGAGTTTTAAAAACAAATGAATTCATTTATTTGCTACCTTTGCAATTGCTTTTTACTAGTTCTACCTTCATTTTTACCTATAATTTTCATATCTCAAACCAACCTGATTTGCGAGTTTTTTTTAACCAATTAACGTTCATTCGAACCAATTCTGTATATCGTTGTTCGATTCTATCGGATATAACGATCAAAAATATATCCTCAACTCGTGTATCGTTTTATCGAACATGTTTTAGAATATTTCCTATTTGAACCGAGAAAAATTCGTTCCCTGTTTGCAAATAAAGGGTGGACAATATATACGTAACTGATTAATTTCGAAGCTCCGCTAATCTGGAACAATTCATCATCTTTTGTTTCGCTTTTGCAATTGTTTTATGAATGCACGGCAAGATAATCATGGGGCGTTATACGTTTCAACGGCGAGGAAATATCGTTGAAAAGTTTTATCAAGGTAATTCGTCGATGACGGCGATCTTACGCAAATTACGTCCGAATATTAGCACGATTCGTGGGTTAATAATGAAATTTGAGCGATACAGGTACGCGAAAGATACAGCAAGATCTGGTCGTGATCGAGCTGTCCGCACATTTGAAAATATCGTGAAAAGATTCGCGAGAGCATAGCCCAAAATTCTGAGATCTGTAGGAAACGTCATTTTGTCAAGTGAATATTCGTTGAGCAACTTCGTGCACTATGTCTTTTATATAATTTCCAAGCATTAAAGTAAAGTATTAGGTAATTATAAACGACTTGTGTTGAAAAAAGGCTGTCGTTATTTATTTTATTTAAAAGTTACTGGCAATTAGAATCAGTCAGTTATACATTGTCCACTTCGTATGAGTCAGCAGATGCATCCTTTAAGAGATCGTTTAATTAGTAAAATCGTTGCTTTCAAGCAGTTTATGACTAATTTCGAACAGGAAATGAAAAAAAAACTCGCGTACGACGACCGGTGTAATTAACGTTCGACGGAAAGAAATTCGTTTCGCGAAAATGTCGGTCGAATGAAAGGAGCCGGCTGTGAAAAAAAATTGCGATTCCCGTTGCACGATTTCGAGAGGCAGGAATGCTAAATTTCTTGAGGAAGTCTCCGCGAGAAGAGCCTTTTCACGACTCTCATATCACATTTCCGTTTAGTTCTTCGTTTTCTCTTTGAGTGTCCTTCCTCTTCCTCTTTCTCATCTTTGTTTCTTTCTTTTTCTTTTTACGTCGTTGCTATTATTTTTGTTTTTCCTTTAATCCCTTTCGTCATAGTTCCGCGTGTTGCATTTTAAACGTCCACTTGGAGTTGCGCGTGCGGGATGTGGATGTTTTTGAAATTGAAATCAGTTGATTCATGACACGTTTCAATTATTCATGTACAAAGTTGGATGCAGCTTCGCGTGTAGTAAATGTAAATTCTGTCACCACGGCGCGTTATACGACGCCTTCTATACATAATACTGTTTTTCATAACTTATTCACGTATTCTGTTTATCGTCCAGGTACACGATGACTCGGGACGAGTTGTTTCGGTCACCAGAGGCCGGGTGGTCTTTCCACCCAAAAGAGATTAAAATTGTACAGCGGTTTCTTTTTTATTTTTTCAAATTTTACAAATATTCCAATGCACCAGTAATCGACTCGGAACGAAATTCTTTCCATTGCGTTGCGCAATGCACGGCAAATTGAACAAGAGGGAAACGTAGATGAGAAAAGCGATTTAAGTAAGTGTTCCCCGCTTTATTCAGTTTTGAATCGTTGAAAATTCTGTCCGATGTGCTCGTGACCACTGAACCTTCTTTCTTCTTACCGCATTAATCCTTTGACTGCGGAAAGTGTATACAAACTGCCAGCTATATATACTACGACACTTAACATCAGTTAACAACTGGTGTTACGTCTATCGAATAATTCTAACAAATTTTACTTCATTTAGTATTTTACATTATAAGATTCCATGTAGTATAAAATGAAAGATTCATAATAAAATACCTAGGAAAGAGAAGTCAGTGGGAAGCGTACGATTTTTGCCAAGTGTCAGCTGATATTCTAATATTTATGGCCGGCAGTGTATATGTCCAGTAAATTTCGTCAAGAAAGATACTTTTACCATTTTATTCAGTCGATACACGAGGCAAATGTATTTTGTCAATTTCTATCGTAATGACGATAATGACGAAGTAGGAAAAGAACGGATGAATAAATTGGAAAGATTAATAAGACAGAGAGAAAGGAAAATGAAAATAAATGGGATCAGTTTCGCTCGGTTATCATTTCTAATGACAACGAGCCGTATTATGCCAAGCAATTTGTCTCGCATAACTATTTAACACGTTAGCCACGGAGTGATTTGCGAAGAGCGAGTTGGCTGGCGAACGAGCACTGGAAAATTGCCAAAAACGTGAGAACAGTTATCGCTGACAATGAGAGCCGGGTAGTAAATGTCAACACTTTCGCGAACATAGATAGCATTTAGGCGAAGTTGGATGTTTCAATTTTCTACTTTTCTGGCACACGATCTCTATCAAGTATTTCCCAGCGTTCCGGCGCGCATTGTTCGTCTCGATTACTCCTCGTCGCTCTCCGTGTTTCCACCTACTGACAGCGAAACTTCTTTCACGTAAATGCTAATCACTCGGCAGCGGATATTTACGCAAATACATATTTTTATAAAGGCAATTCGGCTTCGATTTCGATCAGTACTTTGGTAATTATTTAATTTGGTACGGTTATTATCTCAATTATTATTTCGGTTTTGTACAATTATCAACAGTAGAACCAGGGAAATTTCGGAGGATTCGAACGATACCTCGCAAAATATATCTTTAATTTTCTCTGTGGTTGCAGAGCGTGCAAGTTCGTGATGTTAATTTTCTAAATTTCCTTCTTTAATGTGGCTTTCTATACTTTTATACTTTTATTGCATCTTCGGTAGTTGTAAGTTAAATACTACGACGAGTATCATTCTGCTTTGAATATTTTATATATTTTCCTAAGTTATACGTTAAGTACTCTATGCGATTTTGCAAATATTATTAGAAGATATAAAGAAGAAGACCGCGTGGAATCTAAGAAAGAGAGCAATCTCTTGTTTGTTAAAATATCGGGGTCGCCCGAAAAGTTCGTTCCGATTTACATTTCCATTCGATATATATTTATCGAATTATATAGATGCCATTTTGTTCCACAAGCTTTCTCCATCTTTCGCTTAACATGAATATTCCATCCTTCCACAACCTCTCAGCTTTTTCAGCGGAAAACTTTTCAACATGATCCTTCGTGTCGACCAAATTCCTTAAAAATCCCAACGAACTTTCCGGGCAATCTAAAACAATCGGACGTTATTCGCTACAAAAAAAAAAAAAAAAAAAAAATTGTTCGCGTAATTTCAAGTTACGATAAATGGTTCATATGTATTCTCGTAGAATAAGCAACGCGCTATTTGAATAATCTCTTATGCAAGCAAATACAGAGATAGTGCTACGTCTGAATATTAATCCGATATCGTTTATCAATGTTGAGTGTTATTGGAATGAAAGCATTCGTTATCTCAATTGCTATTTATTTGGCGAAGTAGGTATTGCCATTGATCGCGTGAAATAGAAAATAATCCATTGTTTCGCGAGCAACCAAGGATTCGCTGTACGATAGATTGGTTCGCAGAACGAATTTAACAGGACGAGGTCTGGAAAAGGTTCGAAAGTCAGGCAGGAGGAAGAGAATAGAAGAGGAAGGAAGCAATTGAAGAATTAGACAATGTCGACGAGGCATTTCGTAATCAGACTAATAAGACAAATTCGTTAAATTACACGGTCCATTATTCGATAAATGAAGTTCTCGGTCAGTGGTTACACGTTATCGAGGAACGTCCTCGCGGGACGATTGCTGCCTTATTATTATCTCAGGAGACCAAAGTCATTTCTCGTACACGAACAAACTAGCTATTGCATACTAATAGCCGATTAATGGAAAATCGATCCGGAATTTTATTGTACCCGCAGCGACCCGATTAAATATAGATGCCGACGGTAATGGCCGCGAAAGTTTATTTTCCCCTACGCCCTGATACTCCGGCCTTTTCCTGTACCCTGCACATCGTCACAGTTAGGCGTTTTTTCATCGCTTTCTACGCTGCGGCCACCACTCGTGTTCCTGAATTAAATTAACGCGCCTCCGATCTCTACAGCTCGTTTCAATTCTTTCGTATGGTTATATATATATATACCGGAAAATTAACAATGTTACTTCATTTTATAACTTATAAATACACCGCGAATATTTATGCAAATTCGTACTCTTACGAATACGATTAAAGAAACGCCAGACCGAAACAGAAATTTGCTACACCCGATAAATATCATAAATATTCTGCTTTGGATATTTTATATATTTACGTACAATATACGTGTCGTGCACGTTTCTTCCGCACTTTCCGAATTCCCTGTAAACGCGTAAGAAAAATCCGCGATTTATTCACAAGTTGTAAATTAATTAACAACACCGCTTACTCTTTATAAATTACGAACCGATAGAAACGAAAGATATTCAACAGCGAAAGAAATACCACTATCGATGGTTAAAGCTATTCACGCATACCGACAGAAATATACGACAAAGCGGCGAATAAAATATACGAAAGACCGTTAATCCGAGTATCGATCGGCAAGTAAATCTATTATCTCATCGCGAGTTAATTTCTCGCACGACTATAGCGAAAAAGTCCCACACGTCGAAGGATATTGCTGAGTGCGTGCACGTAGCAGCAGCCTTAATCGAGGAACAACTTCTAGATGACCGCGATCTCGACGGAAGACCTAATATATCTTTCGTTGACGTGTACGTACCTCGAGAAGCCGGGATTTCGTAGCACAAATTTGTTGGAAAGTCTTTGCTGGTCGTCGTGACGCTTTCTCGGAGACTGTCCACCGCCAACTTCCCAATGAAAGCAGATATTCGCGTCGAAGACAGGGAAAAGGTGTTAACTGGCTTCTGACAAGGATCCCGGGTAAAGGGCAGAATCAGGACGTAGCGATCGTAGTCGCGCGGAGAAAACGGGAACGTCGTTGAAACATCGAGCGAAGAAAAGAGGAGAAGAGGAGAAAAAAAAGAGAGAGAGTGCGCGGAGGAAAAGGTTGAAAGACGAAAGTGGAACGACCGAGAAATGGGGAGGAAGAAAGGTAAAGGTAAGGGGAACACGCAGAAACGAAAGGGGTAACTAGCATGAGAAAGGGCCAACCGAGATCAAAAGTGGGCTTTTATCGTGGACTAGATTGAAGGAGAAAAGTGGCCGATTGCGCGTTGGATTGAAAGACAAAAAGAAAAGCCGACGAATGAAAGATAAAATAGCCGGCAGAGGAAAGCGGCGGCGACGACGGGGTGAAAGGTGAAAAGGGACGAAAGGGAAATCGAATGCGTCCAAAGCGTCAAAGACCAACGAGTCTATGGGATTCGAACAAACAGACCGGCTGAATGAGAGAATGGCATCGAAGGGAGTAAGAAATGCCAAGAGGAAAATTAAGAACGCGTTGGGATCGAGGGAAATAATTTCAAGAATTTCGTTCAACGAGAGAGCAGCAGATAGAAAGAAAATACAGTGGCTTCGAAAAGTATCGGTACACACACGCGCTTGTTCAACGATAAAGCGTTCTTCTCGTCGTTTTCATTTTCATATTACCAAACTGTAATTATACAAGAGTTCTTGAATCTAATTAATTAGCATTTAAATTCTATAATAAGTACAATGGCAAATGCAAATAACTTTTATAGTCATTGCACGTCGTTAAGAGAACCATCAGTTATTTTTGATACGTACACGCGAGAATATGTTGGAACTTACTTGTTTTCTTTTTTCCCCAAAGTACTTATTTATGTACTTGGTGAAGTATTATTATTTTATGATAATGGAGAAGTTGTAGGCAAAGAATTAACGCATTAGAATATATCGATTGAATATATGCACGCAAGTCTCTTCGCAAATAACCATAAATTACGTAAGTTTCGTTAAAAATGGTTAAACGCGTAAGAATTAATCAATATGATAATGTTGGCGAAAACTACGTAGTCACTTGGTTGACGCCGGACAAGGATACAAAGGACTTGATTAATTCATCGACTCGCTGGTTGTTACTAGCGTCTGGTTACGAATCCAGTTAAGGATCCTTTGTCTCGCAGGAGGCTTTACGAGCGCCTCAGACAGCGAGATTAAGTGATAAATTAACATGAACCGCATCAAAAACGTGATCGTCTAGCTTAAGTTCAGCCGTTAGTTTGCATCACAAAGGCATCCGTGTCTTTGAACGTCTGCGAATCGAAGAGAGCTTTACCAATTTCAGCTTTCAATTAACTAAGGAAATATTTTTCCAAATACTTCGCGACTATTCCCAGCAGATTCTACGAGAAGGAAGTGTAAATTCTTTCTATACCGTTGCCACGTACGAATTCACGTTCGCGTGAATTGCTATAACCAGCAACGAGCACGAGTATTTTATACATAGGATCGAAGCTTTGATCGAATGGATTCGTACCATTTACGAGTATCTCTCTTTTGGAAGAAGCGGTACTTGCAAGTAGTTGGAGTTCTCGGTGACAGCTGCAGAGAACGAAATCGCCACTCTCTTCGTTAATTTACAAGTAGAATCGAAGAACAGCAGGCTTGAAACTTTATGGCCACGTCGACGAAAGTTCTCCATTCGTTCGAATCATTTTCCCTTGTTTGTCTTTCGAACTAATTATCACGATTTTAATACGTAATCTAATTACTCTCTGCGACAAAAATAGAAAATTAATTATCGCTTAGCAATAAAGTTACGAAGTAATAAAAAAGATCGTATTCATTGCAAAAACGTTTTTCGATAACCAATTAATTAATTAACACATTGAAGATCTGTGGAATTTTCAATGGAAAAAATCGATTTTCCCAGCGAGAACTTTAAGAGTGTACATGTTTACGCGATGAATTTTTTCGTTTTTAGATCGTCGATCTAGACAGTCGTAAAATTTCCCAATTTCGTAACGTTTCGATGCTCATAATGGAACAAACGGTTCTAACGATCCTCTACCTTGGGGATCAACCGGTTCTGGCCAGTACAAACTCGAATACTAGGAATTTGATCCGCGTATCGAGAACTTTTGGCTTGGTCACACGCTAGTTTTAAGTCGATTAGTTGGAGGATAGTAGACAATTAAACGTGATTGGACGTGGCGCCTCTCCTACCATTTTCTATAGGACAATGTACGCGCAACGACAGATAAATTCATACGTAGCGATAGTGCTAGCATTTAGTAGAAACATCGTACGCGTTTCAGGTTGATATTTAAAATACGTTCTTTTAGCCTTTTGGTTTAATAGCTTAAAAAAAAAAAAAATGAAAAGAACTTAAAAAACTGCGAGAGAATACGAAAGTAAAAGGCTATTGTAATAAAATAGCCTGCAACATGATTTATGACAAGGAATAGCAGAAATTAATTTCCCTAAAGTATTTTCATTTTCTTTCTCGCACAATGAATGATGTATCTAATATTTCTTTTCTTTCTACGTTCCATCTGATATTTCTTTTCTTTCCGTTAACGAATACCACCAGATCATAAAAGCACCTATTAAATACCACGATAATTTATCAGAATAATATTCCTTGATGTTCCAGCTTCGACTAACTCCGTTTGAAATAAATGATTCACGCTGTTACTCAAATATCTCGTTTGATAAATTATAGTTATAGTTGGAATATCACGCGCAACGCACAATTTTATCGATCGACTTACCAAATATTTGCAAATCCAAAACCTTGCAATTATAAATCTTAGTGCGATACATAATATAACGTGTTAAAATAGTTCGTATTATGCGCGATGATGCAATACTAACTAATAACAATTAAATGATTCGCTACTAATTTACCAATTGATTCAATAGCGATTGAGATCCGTTGCAATATATTTGGAGTTTATGCCAGCGAACGGCAAACGAATAAACAAGTGCTCGATGTCTTGTTTAAATATTCGATGGTTCCTTCAATTTCAAAAAACGCTTGAAAGAATAAAAAATATAAAGATATTTTATTACGCTTCTACGCGTATTATTATAATAAAGCAAATCATGTTTGTTCACATTTTCGGTGCTTTTTCAAATCTGAGCTACTTGTATTATAAAATTCCTTCAAAGATGAAAATCGAATTTAAAATTGCCTTTGGAGATTGGATCAGATGAAAAGAAAAAAAAAAAAGAAAAATAGAACGCAGCCAAGACGGTAATCCGAAAAAGGATATTTTCCATTAGATGCAGTCAAAATAGCGAAATCCGACGCTTCGTCTTACGAAAAGCCAGCTTTTGATCGTTCGGCGAGCTCGACTTGTCGATTCTTCACGGTACGTAACCCAATCACGTTAATACTCGACACCACGGAAAAAGACGAGCGCACAAAATGGAAAGCTCACCGGCAGAATTTCTCAAAAGTTCTTTTAATCTGTGCTCCATGTACCGGCCGTTACATCATCTCCGTTATGTCGTGATTGAACATGGCCGGTGTATGTAAAAGAGGGCTGCTTGTTCAACCCTGCGAGAATCCTGATCGAATGTCGACGTTTGATCTTTAGTTTGACAAGCAAGAACCCAGGATGAACGAAGTGCAGCCTGTTCAACGTAATTAGAAGATCTTCTGTTTGAAACGCCACTAAAGGGTCCAGACGTTTGAGAGTAAATTAAATATTAGAAATGGCCGTCACTAACATTCTCCAATTCTTTGTCGAATATTCAGATTGAACCGAGTGGATTAAAGTTGAATTATTAATTCTTCGTTACTCCGTTTTAGTCGATAATCGTTTGGTCGTTTAGCAACGTGTATTTTCTATTTAATTCTAATCGGTGTAAAATTACAGCAACGAGCGGAAGAAAGTAGAAACGTAAGAAGATATCATAATTTTACGAAAGAGAATTTCACAAGAGCCAATGAATAAATACGAATGTACAGGGTGTTTCGTTTATACCACGCCAAACGATGTCGGTATATTCCATGATTAAAAGTAGGAAAACAACGTTATATAACCATAGGCTGGTAAATTCTGTATTCAAAGTTACAGCGAAGATACCTCTTGTTTCATTCTGTATGTAAGAAGGATATCAATTTTGTTCATAATTTCTGTATTTTTATTATAACTTCGTAGGAAAACATTTACTATCCACTGACCGACTGTAAGTAGCACGGCGAAAAATATTTAATGGAAAAGTTACTATGTGCACGCGAATAAATTACTTAGCAACTTTGAACTTTCTTTCTTCCCTGCTATTGTACATAAAACGCAGGTTAAATTTCCTAAACGCGAAACGAAAGTTTGCTAGAACAGCCAGCCAATATCTATCGAGGACGAAATGTGTAGATTACGAAAGAAATATTTCTAAGGAGTTAGCGGCGGAACATAAGAACGTTGTACTATCGTGTCCCGAACAAATGGTAAAGATGTAAATTGTCAAGATAGCAACTGGTGTGTCGTGAGAGATCGTAATCGCAATTAATCGGCCGTCATTATACGCTGTATTAATCAGCGATAACAGTGAATCTAAGTTGATGGAAGCCGTGGACGGGTTTGCAGAACGTATGCCATCGGCCGCAAGTTATTAGCGCTGTCAGGCGAAATTACTTTATTTCCGTATTTAAATGAACCTCGCGAACGGTGGTCGCGTGTCAAGCTGAATGTCCGAATGTCCTTTTCGCTTGGCTGACTATGATTCTACCGACTCTACTGAAATCGTATACGTCCTTTTTTTTTTCTTATCACATCAACGTAGTAGAAAATTTATACGTAGCCTTGCAACTATCGGTCGCACTAGGAACATTCCTCTCGCTCGTAAATTATCGAAATAATAATTTTATTAAATATGTCCCGCGTTTATCTTTATATTTTTATCAAAGCACGCGCGCGAGTATCGATAGAGTAGGTTTTTAAATTTACGAATATATAGATCCTTAGGAATTAAAAAATATTTAGGAAATAAGGTCTTTTATTTCTGCCAAAGTTCGCGCGTGCATCGATACAGGTAGCTTCGATGATTCGATCGTGTCCCTTCTAATTTGCAAATACGTTCTTTCGGGATTATAAATGTCTCGTTTGTTCAATTAATTCTGTTCATGCAACTAGGAAATTCGGTAGCCCTGCAACTACTTTCCATCCGAGTCCATTTAAACTTTCGCTACGAACGCAGTGGACCAATTTTAACTAATTTTTGTTCGAATACGGCTTTCAAGCTTGTCATATCTGGAACGAAAAATTGTAAAATACGTGAGAAAATTTACATGGAATTTCTGGAGGAAAGCGAAAATTTTTCGAGCCGAGTCGAGCAGTCGGTGAAATACATCGATCGGCTAATTTGAGGGTAGCGAGTGAAAGTTTTGGATCACGGCCCGATAGTTACTGGCGACGTAAAGCGAGGAAATGAATTATGAGAGCAGGAACTGAATATCAACGTAACAGAACGCGTGAATTATTTAACCATCCTATTTACGAAGCTCAGCAGCGCGTTGAATTAAATTTATGCCCTAGTCATATGCAAAAATGATTCGCGAGGAAGATTAATGGAACGACCATGATAATTTAGAGGGTTCTTCGATCGAATCTTAATCCGGCTGTTCTTGTCGACCTTTTCTGCTTTTTTATTTCCAAATCGGAATTTACGTGGAAAATGTTTCCTTTCTTCCATGCTGTGTTGAATAAGATTTACATTTTAATAAATGGCACATACACAAGTATTGTTATATTCGTATAAGAGCTGCCATTTCATTGTAAACGCTATTTTCTTCGTTACCAAACTGTAAAATATCCTTTGGAATAAACTCTTGCCTTGCAAGTGTATACGTCCATATAAAATAAAACCACGACGAAGAGCGTAGAATGATACCTTTTTGAACTTAATATACTCGTTTCACCTTGCCTCTGTTTATAATAATTACAATATATGTTTATAATAGGACGAATTTAGGTAGTTTGTAATCAAAAAGCTACGACTCAGATGCTTTAAACCAAATTAAATCTCCCTCTTCTCCATTTTATAAACATTTCCGTTTTGCATCAACCTCCAAAAATCTCACTGTACGTGCAAATATATAAAAAAGGCAGTTTCACATTATCAGCCGACAGTAAGCAAGACACGCGATAAATTCCACTGGAAAATAAATACGAAAGATCATGCTGCATAAAACTTTTTCTCAGAGAACTCGACGGAACCTTTCAAACTACATAACCAAATCTAACGTGATAACGCCGTGGCCGCTTTTGAACGCGCACCAACGTGAAACACAGGGATGAAAAAGGTTGGACGACGTTTGCGTCGCTGCAAAAGGGACACGGGGTCTTTAGTGCACCGAATTAATTCAGCAGGTTGTACGATGCTCCTCTACAAAGTAACGTTCGTTTCCTTTTTTCCTCGGGGCCAGCTCGCCTCACGGTTTCTAATCTTTCCGCGGGATGGGTCTCCTTGCGTCGTCGTCGGCCACTTCGTCGCGAGAGATACAATTTATTCGCGCGAGTGACGTCTACAGGAGTTGGCCCTTCCGGTTCGTAACAAGATATAATTCACTTGCGTCGCTAGCTAACTCGACGTAGCACGCGGCTACATCGTGTCAGGGCCAACTTTGCCGTTGCCTGACGGCCGCGACGCATTTTTACAGCGGACATTTCACGTTTGAAACGAACTGGCTGGAAAGAACTATGACGTTTCTTTTGCCAGGCTACTTCGCCGACGACTCTCTCGTTTTTATCTCCGATGCGTTTGATCTCTGTTTTTGCACAATGTTTGGCGAATGTTTTCGAGAAAACTCTTGGTCGTCTTGTTTTCAACTTCGCTCGTCTTCTATCTCGTCGCTCGAGATAAGACAAACAACGAGGGAGACAGCCATTCGATGCAAAGTTTCAGGTGTTTCGCCTATCTCGGTCGATTATGACAAATCAGATATCGGAACGGTACAAGATTCATTTGCACGATAAGCAGATGCTTCCTATTATAGAGGGAAGTTGAAAAAGATAGCAGCTGTAATCGAATGTTTTACTAATTCAGAGTTGTCGCGAACCCAAGCGCTGTTTTCGAACTTTCCCAAAATTTAATTAAAACTTTGGAATTCTGAAAAATAAATATACGCGAAAATAAATATTAACGATCTATTATACTTGGAAATTATTTATCGATCGCGTTGGAAAATATATCGTCCGAGTATCAACGACAAATTTCCAACGATTCGTCTTTCTCTTCGTAGAAATCATTCGCAAGAAACATCATCCGATTAAGTTGTAACGCTCACGACTTCTATAATTACTTGCCTGTGATCGTACGACGTATATGCAGATACATATACGAGACTTCGTCAAAATTATTGCTTAGACAAACTCAGTTGATTCTTGCTCAAAGCTGCTTATCCACTGCCTGCGAAGACTAGTTTGCAAAGATCAAGGTTTGTATTTCGCTTTGATTAGTATTGATTAGACGTATCAGTTAAGACGAACTAACGTTTGCTACAAGCTTATGTTTGTACATATTCGACGGTGATCTCTTCCTTCGTCTAACGACTATACACGAGAAGAACTAATCAACGTAGGCAAACAACCAGATAATTATACTCTGAATTTTTCCCAATAACGAAAATTATCTACGTTATATCGTTTGATTTACATGTATTTCGTATTGAAAGAATTTAAGTAAATGTGAAAAAATATTCGCTATCTCATACAATGCGATTCGTTGAACGAATTGTCGACCATTTTACACAGAGTCAATGATGTTTATATTTTCTTGATTCTTCGCATCATTCACGGAAGATAAATACTTCTTACATATTAAATTACGTTGCGTTTCGATCATTAATTTTTTATATTGCTGAAATTATTGAATGTTATCGATCGATACCTTGATTCGTAAAATAATCTCGTTAAAAATTGTATAATTCTCAAGTTTTTAATGATCGTTCGCATCAAAATTATACTGTAGTAAAAAATACGTGTATATATATACGTATAATATATATATATATTATACCATAGAAAAATTTGCTTATATCACACTTTGATATGTATGCATTATGACGAATTTCAAGCTCGCGATATGTTCAATGCTTATACTTCTCAACCTAAGAACCAACATTTGTCTTAAATTTAATACCAACTTATGGCTAAAATTTGTATTCCATCGAATTTTGATTCCAGCTTATATTCCTCGCAGTCAAGCCCTTCCCAAAAGTATGTAGCTATTATATATTTAGGAAACAACATTTTTCAAAAAAAGAAAATACAGTTCACGATAAAGCCCATATAAAGTGTATCAAGTTTTAAATGTCCCGTACAAATAGAACACCGCGGATTAAACGTTCTCCAGATTCCGTACACCTGCGTACGCGATTTGAGCTCTTTCACAGGCCAAAGCGGTTAACTCCATTAACTTTCTCGAACTTTTTAAAGCGCCGCAGCACTCGATCGATCCTTATCTTACATAATTTCACCAACTTTTCCTACTCTTTGCTTCGCAGAGTTAGCCGATTTGGCGGATAAGCGGCTCGTTTATCATCGAAAAAAATCATTCTTTTCGATACACCGTTGGACCCATGGTGAATCTCACGAAGGAAACCTGTGCACGATTTCGTACGCGATGCGTATAGAACGCAGGATTTCCCGTAACGTGAAGCGCGAAATTCAACGGTAGGAGATCGAAGGGGATTGTTTCCTCGACTTATCGCAGTGGCGAAGGAGTTCGACGCGGTTGTCGCTTCGAATCGTGAGACCACGGAACGGATTTCGAGCGGATTCGTAGCGAATACAGCTCGGGTGTTGCAGAGTTTATCCGACCCCGACATCGAGCACTCTGTGATCGAAATTTAACTTCTGCCCGAACACGGAGAGGTATTTATCGCACGGAATAACAGGGCGCACCGATGCAAGCTGCACTTTTCACGCTAACCTCTGCGGATGCACGACTCACCGCCGCTGTAAAGCGGATTATTTATGGCGCGTCTCTTTGCCTACGCCAGGGAAACGCTTGTTTTGTACCTTTTTGTCCCCTCTTTCTTTCCTCGAAATTAATACGCGCCGGGAATTACGCCGATACTGTCGCACGCTTCTCGATAATTCTATGGAAACCTCGAATAAGGGCTCTCTACAACGTATTTTGGTGGATGTTTATTAACACTGGAATCATACGTGTTATAATAAAATAATACTTATTTCTTCTCCCTTTACGATTACCGAAAACGTATATATGTTTTTGCGAAAATTAATGCTTAATAAACACACAATTATTTAGATGCATTTCATTGAATTAATTTCCTTACAATTTTATACTGGTTTATATAGGCAACATTTAGATACGTATTATGGTTCTATTATAGTTCTGACGTTAACAATGTAGTACAGTTCTACAGTGATCGTTCTAACATACACTGGTATAGCAGATATTTCGTTAGAAGGCGATGTAACGATAAACGCAAGAACCGCGTTAAGCGTTTCAGCTTATGGAAGAGCGTAACTTGAAAACCGCTTTTCCTCGAAATATTCCAAATTTAGAGCCTCGTTCGAGATTTCGCCGACTTTCAGTCGACTCGATCCTCGAGTAAAAGCGATCCTGCCGATTTAATCAATTTTTTATCGCTCCACGTATCCGCCAAACTCGTGCAAAATACGCAATCGTTCTGACTTGAGCCATAAATTTCAAAACGATAAAGATCGTGGATCTTAGGATCGTAGGATTTAGGTGACCGATCGTTGTGCTCGTTACTTTTGTGTTTTCTAAACGAGAAGATTACGCTTTTACAGAACTCGCCAACCGCTTTCTGCTTTGGTTTACGAGTTTCTCGGTAAACGTGACAAGATTTGTATACTTGTGTAAGTAGATATACAGTAAGTGAGAGCATTCGGTAGATCAGAGTGCGAACGAATAATTGTACATGCTACGGTATTTTTTGACGCCCCCTTACGTAGCAGTATTTTCTTACAATAATTTTGTTAATACTAATTCGATAGCACATTGGACTTTATCTGTCCTCTCTGCTTCCAACAGAGTACGATATACAAGTTTGACAATTTTTCAAAGTCGCTTGTACATGCTGGAAAATTATGTTCATTTCATCCTGGGAATTTATGTATGTATATCACGTTTATGAAATTTATGAAATACTCTCTTACGCCGCAGAATCTGGATCGAAATGTTTCACCATTGACCAACAATATTTATAACGATGTTATCGCGAGTAAATAGCGGTGTTCCGATGCTTTTGCATCAGATTAAACAGTCGTTCCACTGAAAAACAAACAACCGCGATGAAAAATATTCGTTTCACGGTGAGCTTTCTAACCGTGTTTGCTCTGTTCCTCCTTTTTTTTGCACAGCTTTCAAGACGATATCGAGAAAGAAACTCTATTGATTTTATTCGAATTGATATTTTTTCGTGACTTCTAAAACGTGACATTATTCTTTTATTATTTAGTACGTAAAATTGGAAGAACCGGCCAGAATCACGTGAAATATATTGAAAATGAGATTTCATCATTATCATATCGGTATCGATGAATTATTTTATCGAATAACATTTCACTTGGAACGAAACGTGACAAAGTAGGCTATTTGATCTTGATAAAAACGTAAATTTCCAAAGATAGATCATTATTTCATCGTATCTGTTAATTTATTTGCCGTAGTTCCGTGCTTTTGCATTTGTTAATGACCGCGTCGAACTTAAAGAATCGTACGATCTCAATTCGTATTTCATCCTGAAACGAGTTCATAAAATATGACAAATATTGATGGGCAGAAAAAATTAATTATTCGGTAGAAAACGATAAGATCCATTATCAGAAACTTCGCTGTTTTCCAATAAATTATGAAATAACAGCGTATTTTTAATGAAACGTTAAATCTTCAAGGAAGAATCTTTGTACTTTTTAAAAAATTGTATATCGAGCGCGAGTACGACGAGTAGAAATTTGCAGGAAATTTGAAATTGTTTTTTCGATAAAATGTTACGTCGTGTTGTAAACCAATATTAATTTTTCAAGTGGAAATTTATATACCTACAACATATCAGTGTATACGAATGCCAAGTTAACGTGTACCTTTAGAAACTGAAATTGAACTGTAATATTTCACTTATTTTATTTTGCTGGTAGCTTCCACTTTCCACGTTATAGACTTTTTAATAAATGCAATTTTATTTACACGTTTTAATAAACACGATATCGAGCTTTTATTTAACGTGAAACAATTTCAACGAAATGTAATATATTAAAATATCAAATTTCATATACACCGTGACGACAAAAGAATCCAGGGTATGCCATCGATAAACGACGAACTAACTTTAAATAAACCACTGTCGATAGAAACTATTGCATGGGTAAGATTAATTGGCAGACTGAGTTGGACAACGACGATAGGACATGAATTAAGTATAAAATACAGGAGAACCTGTCGTGTCGACTGTGCGAAATTGAGGAAACAGGAAATAGGGAAACGCATACACAACGGCAGCACAGAATACATAGAAATCAGACCAATCACTCTGGGAAATAAGAAATGAACAGAAATGGTAACCAGGAAAAGCGAAAAATTAATATGGCAACTAGCAAACTTCATAAAGGGAAGCATGAAGTTGAGAGTATTCTGGAGCTTGGACGAATAGAGAAACCAGAGAATAACAGTCAGAACTGGAAGGAAAACCCAAAGACTGACACAAACATAGAGGATCATTAATAAGGAAACGTACGCTCGCGTGCAGGATTATGTCATTGAAATATACGTAGAAACGCGTTAGCAGGCAAACTTACTGTTGGAACAATGAAATAAGACGAACTGGAAGATATATAATAATCTGTATAATTAATTAAGATATAACTACATTAAGATAGATAGTAAATTAATCTTTTGGACGAAGGTACTGGTCTTTCCTTCCTCTATATACGTTCTTGTCTTATTTTCCTCTATATACGTTCTAATTAAGTATTAATTAGGCTGGTATATAATATGCGCGTGATACATCTTCCTCGTCGGACAAGGAATGACAAGTTACACGTAGCGTGTCGCTAGGAAAATTGTCGTACCAAAGAATAACTAGCTTGCTCTGGTAGAAAACAAAGAAGAAATAAGAGAATTTGTATACTATGGTGACAGACGCACGCGAAAGTCAGTATTTATACGTCGATGATCGTTTGGCAAAATATGCTACGAGGGAGAATTACAAAACGTAAGAATTGATCGCGCAAGCGTGACCCGTGAAGCGATCGAGAATAATCAGGATTAATGGCAACCTCACGCACGCAACTGTTACGACTATTACGAACCATTACGACCGGCGAGAATATAGGAATAAATTAAGGTAGAGGCTAAATGTATGAAACGCGCGCATGAGTCAAGAAAGATCGTGACAGGCGTAAATCACAATACGATACGATATGGTGAAAAACCACGTTCGAATTCACCGTCCATGCCGAACTTGCACACAGACTTTATTTCTTCTCGTTTCCTTTCTTTCTTCTTTTTTTTTCTCTACTTCCATTTTTCTCTTCAAGTTGCACCACTTCCGTTTTGTATCTGCCACGGTGTCGCGCGCGTACCTTTATAAGAAATTGCTATCTGAGAGATTCACCAAGAATCCTGTGTTACTTTTGTATCCAAACCAAAGTGTTGTCTAGAATAAAGCTGCGTCTAACAAATACAATACACCAGCAGGGTAGAGCAGAAACTGAAAAATGCAATAGGAAGGAAGGTGCAGTAAGATATACATGAACGTTGCAGCAGGATAGACAGGTCAAGTTATCGCGATACTTACAAGTCCAGGGAAGAGGAGCTGGGTATGGCAGTCTATTGGGTGAAGAAGAATATCGAAGGTAAGGACAAGGATCAGTGGGCGCGATTAAGATGTGGGAATGTAAGGAATACGAAAGGAATAGGAGTAAAAGGAGAGTAAACGGAGAGGGAGAAAGAGAGAGAGAGAGAGAGAGAGAGGCTATGATGCATGTATGGAGCTACGTAGCGTTTGAGAGAAAAGCTATCGGAAGACATCAGGGGTTGGGTAAATAAGCTGGGAGCCAGTCTGAAGTTGGAAAGGAAAATCGAAAATTTGCAACAGACAGTGTGAGATTAGCGGAAGATATGAAAAGTTGGATGGCGAAATTAGAGGCAGTAGTTGGTACAAAGGCTAGTAACGAAGAGGACGTAAATGTAAAATAGAAAAGGAAAGTCTGAATAGAGTTAAGTTTAATTTATATAGGTAAGATATATTTAATTTGTACTGGTTGAAATGGTTCTAATTTGTACGTTAGGAATATTTGTATGTTTCATATATGTATTCGTCAAAGTGGGACGAGATCGTAGATACAAACACACGTAATGTACGGACAGTGCACTGAGTAAATAAAAATAAATAAAGAGATAACAAATACGATACGATATTAAATTTAATATATTTAATAGAAAACACTGTGTTTTATAAAAAATCGTGGAGGCTCAGGACGAAATATTTTTTTAGATGAATTGTTTGTTAGAAAAAATAAACCTGTTATCCATAGTACAGAGATATAGACTAGAACGAAATGCGACGAGGAATGCAACGAATCGATTATGATAGAGGCGAGTAACAAAAAAAAAAAAAAAAAGAGAAAAAAAAGAGCAATAACAATATCCGATACCACTTTTTTTCTTCGCTTCTTTTCCACCCTGTTCCTTTTATTAAAATTTCAGGTTTAAAGGAGGTCAGAAGGTCAAGAACGGAGAATTTTTCGTCGATTATCGTGATATTTCTGGAGGCTTCAAAGATACTCGTAGGATAAAACCTTGATCAAACACCTAAGCTTTCCGTGACAAGTTTATTCGCGATTGACCGAATTCCTTGACACTTCTCCTGTTCCTGTTCCCGAAGGAAAAGTACGCTTTCCGATATCGAGTGTCACACTTGAAGCGTGCAAAGCATTCGCGATTTCTGATACCCTTGTCTACATAACTATCGTATCGTTCGATCACTATCGTTCTTCGTATCACTCAAAACTGCACTATGGGTACGGTAATTGAAATATCAAAGAATACTCCTGTCATTTACATATGCTACAGAAACGATACGTTGTACGAATATCATTGATATTTTTACGCGGAACTTGCTTCTTACAACGAAAGAAAAGCGGATATCTATCTATGAAAACAGCGGATATCTATACGCGAATAGATCAATTTATTTCTTAACAAGCTATCTTTTGAAACGATCTCGTATATTTTTGTTAGCGGACATTTTTTTACTAGCAGCTTCTTATAACGGGACTTTTACGGCGTTCGTTGGAAACGGAGACGAACGGTGGATTTTCCAAGGTTTCCCAGTTAACTTTCCTTGCTCGCTCACTCAATGGAAACGAGTTTTCGTTTCTCCGTGTAATTTCGCGATACCGCGGTGCACCGGCCCGAAAAAGATACGCGATTTAATGAACGACACCGTGAAAAGTGTTTTCGATTTAAATTGCAAATTTCCTGCAAATTTTTCGGTATATGACATACTTTGCAAAGGCAAAAAAAAAAGGGCAAAATTTATATCGAAATACGTTTGCACGATACGTTTCTGATCGAACAAAACGATTACTTCCACTATAAATACTACCAGTTGTTTTTTTTTTTTTTAATAAAACTACATATACACAGGATGACCCAAAAAGGCTAGTCGTATATAAGTACTTTTTGTCAAGGGTTATAAATCTCCAATTTATAAAATTGCACTGCGTTCAGAAAAATCTTGTTTCTCACTGTCGAAAAATCCAATTCGAAGTATAACGGGATCTCTATTTTTGTCGCGAATTCGGTACAAATGGCCAGTGGACGACGTAGCACGGAAGAGAACGTATTGAAAGATTTCCGAGCAATTTTCTCTGACTATTATACGCATTCCAGGTTCGTTCATCGAGGCGTCACGGGTCCCCAGGAGCGATCGATGGAATCTTCGCGCCGGGTTCTCTCTTCTTTTTTCTTCAGAAACAAATGGTCAATTTTATCGCGAACTTTTATCTTCACGTGATATATAGGAACCCCTTCCTATTTCTTTGCTCCCTTTTCTCTTTTTCTCCGCTGTTGATATCCTTGCTTCAATCTGGAACCTTGGATATTGGAATAGGTTTACATAGGGTGTGCGATACAAGCTTTATTACGACGAATACGAACATCAACAGGCTATCTGTAGGATTTCGTTTAGCTTTAGGTCGATTTTAGGTCAACCGTGACACGCACTCCTTAGATTCCTTCAGGATTTTTCTTCCATGACGTCACGTACTAACGATACGATGACTCGGATCGATCGTTGGATCGATCGTATTTAAATTTTAAAATAAGGATTCGCAAGAGGTAAACTCCCAGGATGAATTCTCTTTTATTTGTTAAGCCCTGAAAAATTCTTCACAATTATATGGCTTAAGATGAAAAACTCACTTCTTTTCATATCTTCTGCATATTTTAAACAAAATTTAGGATCGTCTCTTTTGGATCTTTTAATTTTGGTTTAATATTCTACGCGCAAGGAAGCGTACAAAAGATCGGATAAACAATATGGAGAGATTTTTGGTACCATTGTATAATGAGGGGAATAAAACAGCCAGTCTAAGTGTAAAGCGTATATATCGCGTTATTAAATTCGAGTATCAATATTTGAATCATTGTTCACCGGGTAATATATTTCGGTATCCATAAATCAAAATGATTTAACGTTTACTATTTAATTCAGTGAACGTTACAAATATACTAAAAAGTATCAATATTTGAATCATTGTTTATAGAATAATATCGTTTCGTATCTACAAATCAAAGTGATTTAACGACTATTATTTAATTCGGTGAACGTTCAAAATATACTAAATTTGTCGTGTCTTTTCGAAAAATACAGGATATGAAAATTTGTCACGCTATTCTTTCTTCAATTAACGATAATTTTTTCCATCTTTTAATTCCACCATTATTTTAATAAATCGCCTAAACATATACCTTATAAAAATTTATATATACGTCTCCTTATCACAATTTTCTGATATGTATTCGTTTCGCGCTTACGTCCTAGTTTTTATACGAATCAAATATATGTGTGCATGTATTAAAGTAAAGAGTAGGTACTCGAAAAAGTAGAAGCAACGAAAATGTCGATCAATTTGCAAATTTTAATTCTCTCTGTGATTTCATATCGAGCTTCGAGCTTTTAGTCAAATTAACTACCCTTTAACTTATGCAATTAATAAAATGTGATACGAGTGAACGTGAAAGCTTGCTTCGCAAGTACGTGTCAATTTTGAATTGTTCGAAACTTTATTTCGTTCCATCTTACGACGACAATGATCAAGAATCGCTGGTATTGAATTCCTCAATAATAATTCCTCACAGACAACTTCGATTTACGATTTTAAGAATATTCTATTTACTCCTTCTTATAGAAACTTCTTAAATAACCGATTTAAACATCGCAATCAATATCCAATTCGAACATCGACGATTAGTAATTACCAATTATTTCTTAATTCTAATGATATGTTTAACTTTTGTTTATTCCGACGTAATGTATCTTACTACGTCAAATAGTAATAAAAATGATATGGTTGCATCGCGGTACGAATGAAATTCGCCAACATTTCACGGTATAATAGTAACACGTATAAAAAATTACAGCTTTAACCAACTCCTCCTCCTGTTGAAGCCTTTCTGGCTGCCGAAGCAGAACGGCTCGGCGTTGCTCGCCAAACGATCCTCCTTTCATCCCCCTAATTCATTCGGCGAGTCGTGCACCACGTGCGGCGAAAGAAAATTACGATATTCTCCCTCGCGATATATGAAACGAACGCGATCGATTAACAGATTAGACGGAGCGACGAAACCCAAGATCACAGAGAGCTCTCTTTCTTCTCTAAAATCCCATTGTTCCTATGCAGACGGGTGGCTCTCCTCCTGTACACAATAAGCTTAACGACTCGATATAACAACTTCCAATGTGGATTATAAAAATATTAAATCTTCTGTAATATCAACTAGTTAACCCTATATGATATGTAAACTCACGGACCAATGTG